>NC_056743.1:1459203193-1459475693 GCF_019279795.1 Protopterus annectens
CAACCTTCCCTCAGGACATACCATTAAATATAACTGCCCCTACTATCACTAGCGAACAGGTCCTTAATGCTCTTTCTAAGACCAAGAACATTGCATCAATATGCTCAGACAATATCCCAGGATGCCTTCTAAATAGCATGAAACATGACCTATCAAGACCCCTGGAATTACTATTTAACTGTAGTCTCCAAACAGGTTCCACGCCTCATGAATGGAGAACAGCAACAGTCATTGCTCTGCACAAAGGTGGGTCATCTACAGACCCTGGAAACTACAGATCCATAAATCTCTCAAGTATTATTTGTAAAGCCACGGAAAAAATGATCATGGAATGATCAATAAAAATATAATAATCCTCCAGACACTGGACCCAACCCAGTTTGGTTTCATCAAGAGCAGATCATGCCTACGTAACCTGGTGGACTTCTTTGAGAAGATAACCAAAACAATGGATGAGGGGAAAAATGGTTCACACTGCCTACCTTGACCTGGCCAAGGCATTTGACACAGTACCCCACTCGGGCATTGTTGACAAACTCAAGAGATTAGGTACAAACTTGTATGTCACCCAGAGGATAGCCAACTGTCTCACAGACAAGACCCATGAATTTAGAATTGGGGAGTCCACCTCTATAACGTCATAAGTGGAGTCCCTCAGGGATCATTCCTTGGGCCACTCCTTTTTGGCATTTACTTCTCTGAAGTCAAGGTAAATGTCAGAGGACTCTGGCTGACTATATTTGCAGATGATTGCAAATTAGGAGCTATCACTGAATCCCACACTAACACAACTGTTCTTCAGGAGGGGCTGACACAGAGAAACAATTGGTGTCAGAGTCATGGACTAAAACTAAATGACAGGAAATGGATAACAGTAACCTTTGGGAAGTCATACACCCCTGGTAACTATCATATTGACAACACAATCCTTAGAGATGACCCAGTAGTCAGGGACTTATGGGACATACATAGTAATCTAGTCTTTGATCATCATGTGTCTACAACAGTGAGGAAATAATTCTATGCTGTGCAACTTATAAACAAAAGTATGACATCTGAGTCCAAGGAAGTCATTGTTCCACTGTATTTGACATTCATCAGACCTATCAATGAGCACAATGCCCCCTTTGGTATGAACCTAACCAGGCATATCCAATAATTGGAATATTCACAGAGGTTCCTAACTAAAAAAATACAGGGGATAAGTAAAATGTCCTATGTAGACCACCTCAAGGCCTTATCCCTGTATTCTGTCTCCTACAGACTTTTGAGAGGAGATCTATTCCTGGCATACAGGGCATTGTCAGACCCCACTCTGATGGACCTCCTGCATATCCACAAAACAAACAGCAATGGAATTACCCATTCTAAACACTTAAACCTTGGCTGTGATATAAATAAGACCTGCTGGAGAGACAGGTATGTATCCCAGAGACTATCTCGTCTATGGAAAAGTCTCCACATTCATGTGAAGCAGAGTTACACCCTAACCCAATTCAAGTGCAACTTGGACAACTAGATTGAGAACAGGAAATGCATTCCTGGTTTGGCACCTATGTCTCTAATGGACACAGGCAAATCGTAAATGTTTCATCTCCCAGGACCTTGCTTGTAAATGTTTCATCTCGCAAACCCCTACTTACACTTATCAAGGGTATCAGAACTTTTCAGAGATTTGTGATGCATGGCTAGGCTTTTAAAGGCCCTTGTGGTCATTAGCGTAGTAAATACCTATAAACCTATGAGAACCAATAAACAAAGCAGCCTAAAATACCCTGTTGTGTCACAGCTGTCATTTGGTTCCATCAGCCAAAGCCGTATATTAACAAACTTTCTATTCCTAAATGGAGCCTCACTAACACATTCCCTGTGATTCAAAAGCATGCCCACTATATTGGCAGTTAGCCTGTAGCTGTTTATTGTCTGGGCACAATGCAGCTCAGAGCTCATGAATACTTGAAACTCAATGTACAGCTAATTACAATATTAATCCCACTCACACCTAGAGCAGGACCTGTGGTTAAGGAGAGAAAGCTGCAATAGTGGTCATGGAATGGATGTGTATGCACCTTAGTACATGCACTGATGGATGTATACACACCTTAGTACATGCACACATGCACTGATGGATGTGTATGCACCTTGATACATGCACACATACTCTGATGGATGTGTACTCACTGTAGTACATGCACTGATGGATGCGTATGCACCTTAGTACATATACACATGCACCAATGGATGTGTGTGCACCTTAGCACATGCACACAAGCACAGGCAGATGTGTATGCACCTTGATACATGCACACATACTCTGATGGATGTGTACTCACTGTAGTACATGCACACATGCACTGATGGATGTGTATGCGCCTTAGTACATATACACATGCACCAATGGATGTGTGTGCACCTTAGCACATGCACACAAGCACTGACAGATATGTATGCACTTCAGTACATGCACACATGCACTGAAAAGGGAAAATGCTAGCTGTATGCTACTTTAAATGGGGGACCCTGGACTATTTAAATTTGTTTTTTCCAACAGATTTCATGGGTAGAAGCAGGACAGTAATGGAAAAAAGGGGCAACAAACAGAGGAAAGCACACTTGGGAAGAATAATGTTTTTTTGTGGGGCAGGTGCCCATCTTGTTCCTAAGATGTAATGGTGGGGAAAAATAAGGAAGTGCAGGTACAGAAAGAGTTTGAGGGTGGGTAGCAGATGCAACCACACAAGTACAAAACAGATGAAAGACTGACAGAGGAGGTCATGACACACAGAAGAAAGGGATGGCAAGTCAATTAGAGGGAAGACACCAGTGATGGTGAGGATTATAGAACAAACAGAGCTGGGCATGGACACAAAAGGAAGGAATAAACCAGGATAAGAGATAGAGAGGGTATGGTCCCCTATTTGGCCCTGCCAGTATCATCCCCATATGGTGGTCAGAAAGCAAACTGCCCACCCTCCTCATTGGGCCTGGCTTAGATGTTCCTGGCAGTGCTGGTCAGGGATGCTACTGTATTAGTCACAAAATGAGTACATATGGTTGATGCAAATATCTATCTGACTGCCTGTACATCAGTTTCCTCACAATCTGTGCCAGGTCCCCATAGGTGACACAGCAGCCATCCATAGCAGAGTCTCCACTGGGGCAACTGCACTTCCAGCTGGTGAAGCATCATCAGGAGTAAGGTGGGACTGGACATCATTGTTGTTTTTGTCTAGGGTCATGATATGTGGTTATTTTCACTCTTTTTTTGTGGCTTGGGGTATGGCTGCTTAGAGTATTTAAGAATAAGAGATTAAAAGTATTAACAGCCTTGTTGAGTGGAAGACATTTAAGGCAGACCAATTAAAGGCTTTCAGTGTATTGATGAGTGGAGGCAGCCCCAGCTAGTTCATGGGGAGACTGAGAGGCACTTGGCTTGCTTGGGAACAATTCAAATAGGCCTAGGCTACTGACACTGCTACGTTAACTGCTGTACATAACTGTAAAATAAAGTAAGAGAAATGACAGAGAAAAATGTAACTGCAGTATATATAGTGTGAGCTTATACATACATATTTGGACAGATATAACAAGCTGAAAAATAATTACTTTATAAGTTAAATTATTCACAAATTGCAGTTCAGAGAGATGGCATTAAACAAATTGAGTACATTTTTGGAACAGGGATGACTAGACAATATAGCTTAGGCAACATTAGATTTGTCCTTTATGTAAGAAATAGATTGGCTATCTTTGTAGAGAAGGAATTAATAAGAAGTATGCTGAGGGTGAAAAGATGGAGAGACAAGTACGACTTGGGGTAGTGCAGGAGCAGATCCAAGTCTTATTTAGGTAGTTTTAAGTAGTAGTTGGAAGTTGAAGAGGCTAGAGGTAGATTTAATTTGCAGAGGGATAGAATTCTATATCCTAGTGACTGTGCACAAGTAGAGACTTTGGCCAAAGAATTTGTGAGGGTTCATATGTATCTATTTATTTGTCTTTTTTACTGGGAAAGTCTGACTGGGTAATACCCATTTTCAGTGGATGCCTGAGGAGAAAAGCTCCACTCTATGCTGAGAAGCTCTATATATGTTGAGAAGATGTTGTTTGTTAGATCAAACTAGTCTATATGAGGGTAGAAATGTGGAATAGGAGTAAAAACAGAGAAGTCATTGACTTTGTGAGTTATGCTGTGTGTGGAGATAAGCTGTATGTAATCTAAGTGGTGAGGCAGGTTAAGCCAATTCAAAGCCTTAAGGGTAATATAATAGTGAATGCGGGTATAGTTTGTTGGTGGCAAGTTTTGCAACCTTATTATAACGTCTCCATCTTATTTTTAACTGTAGCCTGAGGGTTGGTTAGGATAGGTGCACCATGTAAGAGAGATGGGAGAAGCTAGGTAGTGGCAAGAATGGTATAGGTGATGTTGCTATGGATTTTTCTATGCCTTCACAGCATTCCTAACTTTTAGTAAGTCTTTTTATGTTATTTTGAACATACAGATCAAATGTAAGGTTATTGTCTATAATCACTGTAAGACTTTTTTGTGGAAGACTACTTCAATTTCAGCTTTAAGTGAAAAGATTTTGAAATTTACTTTATCAAACATGTGTGATTTGAGGAAACGTAGCAGAAACTTTGATTTTTAGGGTTGAGTAGTAGCTGCCATGATAGAGTCTCTTCTGAAATGAGGACAAAGCTTTTTGTTTAATATGAAGGAGTTAAGGCAGGTTATTAGATGCACATATAAACATGGAATTGTCAGCATATTTTATGAGAGATGCTGGACCTACATAGGTATACAAGTCATTGATAAATATATTAAAGAGGGGAGGACTAAGAATGGAGCCTTGGGGGACATCAATGGAGACGTGCAGGTGGGGAGAGAGAGTAATCTTCCATTTTACAGACTGGAGCCTGTCAGTTAAGTAATTATTGAACCATGGTAATGAAAATATAGTACAAGTTGGGACAGCTTGCACATAAGTTTAGGGTGAGAAACTATATCGAAGGCTTTAGACAGCTCAAGGAAAAGGAAGAAAACAAGTTAGCCAGAATCTCTGTATTTGTTTATGGTGTCAGTAAATGAAAGGAGAGGCAGTAGTTGTACTGTGTGTTGGGTGGAAGCCATGCAAGGTGAATATTAAGAGCCGTTCTTTAAGGAGATAGAGGAGGAGTTGCTTATGAATACATCTTTCAAGAATTTTTGAGAGAGATGATAATATTGCAATAGGCTAGAAATTAGAGACATCCGCAGAGATGCCATCTTTATGCAGAGGGATATTATAGGATTTTTTCCACAGTTTGGGTATATATGATTCTTTTATTGATATATTGGTAAGGATAGAGACTGGGTATGTTGTGGCATCAGTAGCTATCTTAGCTATTTGGTGGGGAAACTGTCAGCTCTAGTGGAGCAGGGTTTGAGTTTAAATGAAAGTTTTTGTTATTAGTGATGTAGAGGTAGGTCCTTCATGGAAGTTACTTCAATGGATCTAGAGGGTGAATTAGGTTCATGTGAGGATGATGATGGGGGGTGGTAATGTTTATGGTGTATGAAGAATGTTGGTGTTGGCCTAATCTTTTGATTGCAGAAATACTAGGATTAGATGTTAAAGTAAGGGATGTAAAAGCACTGGATGGGGTGAATAATTTTAGTTAGGGGAGGCAATGCTTTCTATGAACTAGGTATTGAATAATGTAATGATTTCTAGTGGAGAGCTCTTATGAAAAAAGTTGGTTTCCTTATTTGAGCCTAAATGTAACAGGTTATGTATTGATGTCCAGAATTTTTAGGGGTCATTTTTGTGTTGAAGTTGCAGATGGCTATACTATATATATATATATATATATATATATATATATATATATATATATATATATATATATTTTTTTTTTTTTTTTTTTTTTACTCTAGGTTAACATGTTTTTTACCCAGATTTCATAATTTTCTGTAAAGCTGCAGGCTGTAGGTTATAGGGAGTTTTAAATTTAATCCATTCTTTCCAAGCTTTGTCTCTGTTAGACATTGCAGTTTTTTGTCTGGGTATTGAGCCATGGTTTGTGGTTAATTTTCACTCTCATTTCTTTTTTTTTTGGAGTGTGGCATGGCTTCTTAGAGCATTTAAAAATAAAATATTAAAAGTATTAACAACCTTGTTGAGTGGAAGGAATTTAAGGCAGACCAATTAAAGGCTTTCAATGTATTGATGAATGAGATTTTATTAAATGCTGAAAGCTTTGGGGATGTTTTAAGTTGGTGAGTGTTAGGTTAGTGGTGGTATTTCTATGGGTATAGGCTGGGAGGTGGTCACTAAGTGAGTTTGGATAGGTTCCATAGGCTGTAAATTTACTTGGGTCAGAAACCAATATCCAGTCTAGAATTGCACCTTTACTGTTGGTATCATTAAATCTAATTGGTGTTTTGATGAATTGTGTGTAACTAAAAGTCTGATATAAGGTTTTTCAAGTCAATATTTGCTTCTCTTTAGTAAGATTTTTTTAGCAAGGTACATTTGTTGTCCAGGAAAGGATTTCTTATGAAACTGGTATGTTATTTCCAGGTGGGATATAGACTGTAACAAAAAAAAAAACATGATTGGTTTTATTGTTAAGCTTTTGCAGTGAAGAAATCTTGTTGGGGTGATTCTTTACTATTTAGATTAATTAGTATGCTTTTGAGTCTTCGTTGGAGTAGATATCACTGTACCATGGGGTTTTTGATTGAGCGCATCAATTTGGAGGGGACCTGTATGAGTTTTAGCTCTTGAGTAGAGTGGTTGTAGTGAAGTATTTTGTGCTTAAAATAAAGATAAGGTGAGAGATAAAGAGGCAGGGAGATATAGTGGTATAGCTACTCCTGATTTCATAGTGTGATGAGTAACTGCACTAGGAGACGTGTATACATTATCAAAGTGGGTGACTCCACATCAACCAGCAGACCTGTTACCATCAGAGTGACACAGGGGTCAGTGCTGGGCCCCCTACTGTTTGCTACATACTTCTCAGATGTTCGGGTCAAAACTAAAGGGTTTTGGCTGACCAAGTTTACAGATGACTGCAAACTAGGTGCAATCATTGAATCTCCAAATCATGTCAGTATACTACAGGAGGCTCTCACACAGATCAATGACTGATGTGTTAGTCATAGTCTCAAACTGAATGCATAGAAATCCATCATCATTCCCCTCAGCCAAACAATGCCCTTCACACTATCAAATCAACAATACCTTAAGTACCCATGAAGTGGTAAGGGACCTGGGATCAAAGGTTGACCGCAACCTTAACTTCAGCCAACACATGTCTACCGTTGTAAGGAAAGCTTTCTACATAGCTCACTTGATTAGTAAAGACATCGCCTCAAAAGCAAAAGAAGTTATAACCCACTATACTCAGCATTTATCCAGCCCATAATTGAGTATAAAACACCATTCGCTATGTACTGTACTAAGCACCTGCAGCAACTGGAGAGACTTTAGAGGTTCCTAACACAGAAGATCAAGGGCCTCCAGCATGTTCTTTACATGGACCATCTAAAGTCCTTGTCACAATACTCTGTATTGTGCAGACTTCTTAGGGGAGACTTATGCCTGATCTAAAGAGCAACCCAAGACCCAAACCTAATGAACTTACTCCATATCCATAAATCAAATGGGTCTATGGCTACCCATCCCAGGAACTTAAATATGGCCTGCAACTTAAATAAGACATGCTGGACAGATTTTTTTTCCCAGTGATTGCTACATCTTTGAAACAGACTACCAATTCATTTGAAACAGAGCACCTTTATGACACTATTCAAGAGGATCTTGAATGAGTGGATAGGGCACCATAAATTCTTGCTGGGGATAGTGCCCACAACCCTCCTGTTCATGGGCAGTCATCACTAAATGCAATTGTGGATACTGACTAGTACTTCTACGGTATTACATTGGGTTGAAACGGCTAGGCTTAAAATGACCTCTGGGTCGACAGCCTAGTAATCTCCTATGATCCTATGATCTTGTAAAGGTGAACGTGAACAGTGGTAGTTTGTTAGATAGGATGCTAGTAGCAGCAGAAAGAGACATAATGCTTGGAAAATCATATTTAGAATTTCAGCGATTTTCGAGAAGGGGAAAGAGTGAGGAGAAGTATGAAGTAGACGAAAAGCAGAGGTGGAGTAAGTGAAGAGAAGTAAGTAGAAAAGTAGGAAAATGAGAAGTATCAATTATATCTGAAGTCAGTCAGAGGTATAAGGATCAGAATATAATTAAAGGCACCAATAATAAAATGTACGTTTGTGTATTTGTCTGAAGAGCAGATGAGGCAAGTGTAAATGTCTGTGGCTGGGAGTGGTGATAGCCTGTGAGTGGTTATAACTGACATGGTTATGTTGCTGTAGGTGGGAGGAGTAAGGGAGGAGGTTCTCTGAATGGTTGTAATTTGGGTAGGTAGAGAGATGCACAGTATAAAGGAAGTGATGTCAGGGAAAAGTGGTAATGGGGATAGGGTGGGAAGAGAAGCACAGTGAGGTGAAGCAGAGCAGGATCAAACTGAGTTCTGCATGAAAACAGTCAGTTAGGTCATCAAAAGGTAAGTACAAATGTCTTAATAGAGTAGGATACAATAATAATAGTGGCGGTGTTAAAACTAACAGCAAAAACATAGAAATTACTACCATGAAACACAGGGAAACGAGTACAGGACAGTGCATCAAATAGCAGTATGAGGGTGCTATAGGATATATAGCAAGGCCAGACCAGATGGGACAAAGTAGATATGGAGTTACGAGTTAGAAGTACTCTGTAGCAGACAGCAGACAGATAACAGCCAAAAGAGCAATATCAAATCACTGTGACTTATATCTGAAAGACCGACAGGAGAGTGTCTAGCCTGGGATACAGCAGTAGAGTAATAAATGAGCTCCAGTAGGAAAGAAACCAGATAAGGGAAGTACTCTTGAGACACCTCATATTCATAGAATAAGGTGATGGGGGCAGTGTTACTCACTCAAAGACAGGAGATACTGACAACAATGAAATTTCCATACAGGAATCCAGAAAGTACCTAACTAAACTGTTATAATATAGAACATTAAGGCACTTATCTGTGGCCTTTTACACTAATGCCCTCTGGAACCAAATTAACAGGGTGCCTTGATTATGGTTTGTAACCTTGCCTTATTTTGCCAGTAGCATCACTCTGAACAGGGGAGGGCCTTGAGCCTACTGTCACTGTACTAAGGCACTTCTTTGTGGCCTCTCACTCCAATGCCCCCAGAGCTGAATTAGCTGGTAGTCCTGATCTTCTTTTGGAGACTTGCCTGATGTTACCAGTAATGTCACACTAAATGGGAAGAGGGGAGGATTTTAGTTCCAAACATCAATGTATCTTAACTCCCTATTTCAATAAAGAAAGTGGAGGGCATACACACCCCTGCACCTTGAAGGGCATTTCATTCTCCTCTGGAATAGGACACTGTCCTCTGAATGGTCTCCAGAGTGATGGAGAGAAATGCAGACATTTATATACATGCCTTCTATGTATTAATCAGGAGGAAGAACATCTTTAGCAAGGGCACTGATATGTGCAATAAATCTCATATATCCTTAGTCCAATGTCTTCTTCTCACTGACATAGAAGGTCAGTATGACATTTTAACAAGTCAGTGTAGTGGTGCCTGCCCTGCTCAACATGGTGAGGTATGCCAGCTGCATCACTGATAGCCCTGGCAGAACAGGTCCTGGCCTCTGCCTTGTACTGGACACTCAGAAGCTCCCAAGCACTTCATTGTGAAGTAAATAATGGAAGATCTTTGATTCCTTATTGTATCACTGGGACTGCCTACCAGAAACAGCAGCATTAACCAAATTGTCTACACCTGAGAAGAGGGTGCCTTTAGAAGGAAGAGAGCAATATTTCTGCCTTTGAGTTAAAACCAAGTTTTGCTAGCATTTATTTTTCTTGATCTGGCTTGTATTCCTGTAAAATGACTGTAGCTATTTTTCCCCTCACACCCTTAATTCTCCCAGCCACCACCTTCAGCATTACATTATACTTTTCGTTTTCCTCCTTGTCTGTTCCTACCTACAATGCCCCTTACGCCGAACAATCGTTCTACTAGCACATATATGATTATCTCGCTTTCCCCACTTCCCCATACAGTAAATCCTATCACTAACTGCACAGACCATCTGCTTTTCCCCTCACTCTTACCTGCACCATACTGCTATTTTTTGTGTATAGCAAACTGTCACAATAGTTACTCATACCCAAGTGCATCAACCTTCTCTTATACCATTCCTAAACACATTTCCAATGTTCTGTTTATTACATAGAATTACCAGTTAACATATATTTTCACCTCTTTCACATAATTTCTTCTCATTTTTGTCACATCTGCTCATAGTCACCACTCTATTATGCTAACCGTAAGCATCTTTTAATCTCACTAACTAGTCCACCTAACACCTGCTGCACACTTACATTTAACCAAACTCATCGTTCACACAGCGACACACTATCAAAAGTTAGTTCCATCCTTCTCTAACCATCTTACATACTCCAACTACATCTCTTAACCTATGCTCACACTTCTCCATGCCTGATTTCTTCTCTTTCATATTTCCACTCACTCCCTTTTATATAGTCTCATTCTAAATACATTTCTCCCATCAACAATATATAACACACATTTTCTATGTGTATCTCTTATCTCTCCTCCCCATTAATATCTTCAAAATACTTTTTAACTTTTTTCTTCTATCAAAATAACATTCAGGTTTCCAATGTGCAGCGTTTACCAGTGTCTTCTTTTAACATCCATCTGTATACAGCAGCATACCCCATAAATTTATCTCCAGACTGCACCCATCCACCATAATTATCCAACATTTTATATCTTCCCACACCTAGCCTGTACCTTTCAAAATTTACATAGGTTCATAGGTTCATAGGTAGGTACTAGGCTATCGGCCCAAGGGCCTATATAAGCCTATCCAACAAGATCCCCTCATTTACGGCACCCAAGAACGTTATTTTCCTGTGCCACTGCTGAGCAGAGACACAGAAGTGATCCCTGGGGTGTATTTCCTATTTTCCATCCACTCATTAAGATTTTTCTTGAAGAGTGCTAATGAAAAACTTTGCTTGACATAGATGGGTAGCCTGTTCCAGAGTATGGGAAGTCTCTGGGACAGGAATATATCCCTCCAGCATGTCCTATTTATTGTGGTGAAAAGGTTTAGGTCCCTAGAGCGTGTAGCTCAGAGGGATTGGGATTCTTTAGGTGTAGCATGTCCAGCAGCTTTGGGTTTGACATAGCTTTATATGTTAGGTAGAGATCACCTCAGACTAGGCGATATGCTATGGAGTAAAGCTGGAGTTTTTTGAGATGGTCAGTGTAGGGCATTTGTTTGAGGCCAGTAATCCTCTTTGTGAGGTACTTCTTTAGCCTTTCCAGCTACTGCAGATGTCCTGTGAGGTACATTCCAAAAGGGGCGTTGTACTCTATAATGGGTCTAATGAGTGTCAGGTAGAGGGGAACAATGGCCTCTTTTTTCCTGGATGAGAACCCTTTTATGATGAGGTGTGCCACTTAGAAGGACTTCCTGACTACTGTAGTGATGTGACTATCAAAGGAGAGACTACTGTCCACCTGGGTCCCAAGGTCTCTTATCACACATTCAGTGTTAAGTAGATTGCTGTCTATGTGGTAGTTCATAGGTACAGAGATTTTACCAAAGGGGATGACACTGCACTTTTTGGCATTGAACTTGAGACCATGGCTTTGACACCAGGATATGTCTCAGCGAGGCCCTTCTGTAGGATGTCCACATCATTTGTGGACTTGACTATGGCTCCTAGTTTGCAGTCATCTGCGAACTTATTTAGCCAGAGGCCTTCTGTGTTAGCCTGCACTTTAGAGAAGTAGATACCAAACAGGAGAGGTCCCAGGACTGAACCCTGTGGTACTCCACTTGTCACTGGTTTGAGGTCAGATTTGGAGTCTGCAACTTTTACAGTGTGGGTTGTGTCAGTGAGCCAGTTGGCAACTCATCTTGTGACATAGGGATTTATACCTAGTTTAGTGAGTTTAGCTGTAATTCCAGAATAGGGGATGGTGTAGAAAGCCTTGTCGAGGTCAAGATAGGCTGTGTGAACCACCTTACCCTCATCTACGGCTTTGGTGACTGCCTCAAAGAAGTTGATCAGGTTCAGGAAGCATGATCTGCCTTTCACAAACCCAAACTGGGTGGGATCCAGAGTTTGGAGGTTAACAATGTCTTTGTTTATGAGTTCCATGATGATACGTTCGATGGCCTTGCAGACCAGGCTCATCAGGCTAATAGGGCGATAGTTCCCAGGATCGGTGGTGGTTCCCCGTTTGTGCAGTGGGATAGCTGCTGCTGTGTGCCATTCAGTGGGCACAAAGCCTGATGTGAGACTATTATTAAAAATGGTGCCTAAGTGGGGAGCCAGTTCGTTCTGGAGTTCGTGTAAAACGCAGCCTGGGATGTTGTCTGGTCCCATGGATGCTGTGTTTTTGGCTTTAGAGAGTGCAGCTTTTACCTGCATTGTTGTGAATACAGGGACTCTGCATTCTTCCTGTATAGATATGGGCCCTTTAGGGGGTGAGGGGGGGGGGTAAAGTTAGCACTGAACCTATCTCCTAGGATGTTGGCAATATCAGTTGGTTCTGTAATTTTCATGCCGTTGTGCTGTAACTCAGAGCAGATCTGGGTGTTGCCATCGAGGTTCTTGACATAGCTATAAAATGCTTTGTGGTTGTCCTTAGAATTAGTGGCAATTTTGTTTTCATAGCTAGGTTTGGAGGATCTTATAAGGGATCTCAGCTTCTTACTGAGGCTGACCAGGGAGCTCCTCCACTCATGGGATTTTACTCTCTTTTGCAACAGTTTCTTCCTTCTGTTGTACAGTTTGTTTATGGCAGGAGACCACCAGATCGGCTTCCTTTTTTTGGAGGATAGCATCTTGGTTCTGTTTGGGATAGCACGATCCATGCACTCGTGTAAGTGCTTATAGAGTGCATTTGTGTAGGATTCAGCAGTTGTAACTGTATTGTCCATCTGCATGAGTGTCATGAAGTTCACCACTTCTATCTTAAAAAGCACAAAGTTGGCTTTGAAGAAATATTTTACCATGGCTTCCCTAATGGAGGGTGGGGGCGGGTTGTGGATATCAAGGGTGATTAGCTTATGGTCAGATCGGACCAATGAGGAGTTGACTTCAGGTGTGGAACACCGGTCACTCATGTTGGTAATGACTAGGTCTAGGATATTGTTTCCCCTGGTGGGGGTGTGGATAAGTTGATCCAGGGCATATGAGTTTATGAATTCCAGAAAGCGTTGAGCTAAGGAGTTGGTACATGAGCAGTTTTCCCAGTTAATGGTGGGGTAGTTGACGTCACTCATTATTAGGGTGTTTGGTTGAACCCTAATATTTTCCAGTGCATCAAGAAAAGAGGAGTGGGAATCCTGGGGCATGGTGGGGGATCTGTAGCAAGCTACAATTTGGATTTCAGTTTTGCCCAGAGTTAGCTGCACTTGGATAACCTCAGATGCATTACACTGAGCAACTAGCCTGGAGGTGTGGATATCCTTAATGAATATGGACACACCCCCACCTTTGGTGTTTCTGTCTAGGTTACATGGCCGAAAAGTGTGGTATGAGTTATAGCCTGGAAGTGCATGAGTGCTCTCTGGAGACTTGAACCAGGTCTCAGTCACTGCACAGATACCGATGTTCTCCATTTTAAGGAGTGTCTTGAGTGAGTGCATTTTGAGATTTAGACTTTTAGCATTGAGTAACATTACCCTCAGTTTTTGCTTGCCTGTTCCTATTACAGTGGTGAATTTGCCATTTGAACCTTGCCTAAAAAAGGCACTATAGGGGCGGCAAGAGCCTTAGCCAGTATCCAGAATGCCAGGGGCAACAGGTGCAGGCCATCTGTGGCAAAGCATCATGGTCTGTCGACCATGTCATCCCAAGCAGACAGATATTGGATCCCCTTAGAATGACACCAGAAGCTTAGCCAATTGTTGACGTCAATCATTTTGTCCTTGTACTGCGGTATCATTCTGGGCAATGGCAGAATGCTACTCAGGGCTAGGGTCATACCTGCCTAGGCTACAAGATCAGAGAGCTCTTCCATGTCTCTTTTCATGAGTCCAGGGAGGTACATCTCAGGTCATTCACACCAACATGGACAATGACAGAGTCATATTTGTACTTGTTGACCTGAGTGCGTGGGTTATGTGGCAGATCCTGGCACCCGATAGGCAGCTGACAGTAACCTTCTCCTTGTTTAGCCTGGTGAGTCAGACATCAGTATGTCTGACTATAGAGTCACCTATGACTAGTGTGTTGGGTACGTTGTTTTGCCTTATTGGCTGTGGTTGAGTGGCACATTGAGTCTGTGGGCTATGTGTCATTTGGGTTGTGTTGGGGATGGAAGTTGCTTGCGTTTTTGCTTTGGAGGTCTCTGTTGCTTAGACAGATTATTATTATTGGTAATGGCATTCTGATGAAGTCCACAACAGTGGATGAAAGCGCTTAATGTTTTTTGATTGTGCGAACATGGTCGAATAAAGGAGTTACTTACCACAGGTTATCATTTATTGTGCATCCGTTATACTCCAGCACCTCAATTTTTCCTTTTCTGAGATTATTATTAAGAGCCTCCACGAATGTTTTTGTGTTACTCTGTGTGGATTTTGGTGGTGTAGATTTAGTGAGATTATGTGATGAGTGTGGTGTGGTGCAAATGTTTACCTTCTCCTCTTGACTGTCAAGTTCAGTCTTGGTTGGAGACAGCTTTACCTCCAGTTTGGCTAGATAAGTGCGTCTCTCACAGGGTGTAGTGTTGGGAGGTAGGAGGAGAGGGTTGTTTGTGTACATGAGGCAATTTCTACATTGCCTTAAGATGTCCAGATTCATCAGACAGACAGGAGAGAACACTGGGAGCTGACCCTTGGACATGCCTGAATAAAAAAAATATTTTCCTGTAGATAAGTGAGGAAAGTGAGTACAAGAGCTGTTTTTCTCTAAGCAGGTGAGAAAAGTAAGTACAAAAACTGTTTTCCTCTAGGTAATGAGGAAGGTTGAGTGCTATAGTAATTAGTAGCTTATTTAGTGCTTACAAGTTCTGAACAAGTGCTGAGCACGAATAAGCAAATTTAAGTGCTAAAACTAAGAATCTGTATCTGCACTAGACGAGTTACAGAACAGAAACAAGTGCAAATCCAGGCTTTCAAATCAGAAAGTTGAACGAGATGAAAGAGATTGCCCAAACGGCCAGTAACTACAATTTCTGGGCCAGAACCACTCCTTATGTGGTAGACAGGTTACCTAGTGCTTACCACTTCCACTGATAAGCTAGAAGGCTTTCCTCCAACACAGAAAGGCTTGGAGGGCTCAGAAGCGTACATACAGTCCTGGATACAGCAAATCTGTATCTGGAACACTAGTTATAGGAAAGGTAGGAAACAGGCTTACAGTAATTTTTTTTTTTGACAGAAAAGTAGCTAAAACAGCAGTAAAAACAATTCACATGCAGTGCAAGCTAGCACACTTGAGTATGTAGCAATATTAGACCAAACGCATTTAAAAAATGCAATTAAATTAAAAAGGACTAAAAACAAGTGCAGAAGGAGTATATTAGGTAGAATGTGGTAAAAAGATGGGACTGGGGGAGTGTCCCAGATCAAATCTACAGTGGGGTGGGCAACTGCAAAAGCCACCAAATTGAAACTACAAGCCAGAAATAAGGAGGGTGGGTGGAACTAAACAGTTTCAGCAGAGATCTGAAAAACTATAAGCAGCAATTAACAGTACAAACTCTAAAACCAAAAAAATATACTCAGCTCTGTATATTTCCTGATAGATTGAAAAGCAGTCTCTCAGAACACAGGTTCCATCAATGAAATGCAGGCTGTTACTAACAGGTCTAATTTTATGCAAGTGATCCTTGAGTTAGATAACACACAAGCTGTACAAAAACAGTTATACCAACTGAAGACAGCAGAAAATAGGGGGAGGTGGGGAAAACAGTTTCAGCAGAGATCTGAAAAAACTGTAAGCAACAATTAACAGTACAAACTCTAAAACCAAAAAAATATATACTCAGCTCTGTATATTTCCAGATAGATTGAAAAGTTTCCCTGGCAACTTCTTATCCTATCCCCTGTTCTATAATTCACAAATCTAGCATCCTATTATCAACATCTCCAGAAACCCCACTTTCAACTATCAGATTCTTCAACTCAAAATCAGACACAGTATTATTTCCATATGACACCTTGTCTAATCAGCTTACCAATTAATCATATTTTTCAAATCAAACTATACAGTTCTCAAATCCATTCCCTGCAGACAGCTATACAACAAAAAAAAGAGAAACAAACAGTTCTTTCCCTACCTCAGCCTCCCTCACTCACTTACCCTCTGGATATTAATTCAAAATCAGGTCCAATCCATCCATCACAAAAGGATTGCCAAAGTACCACCACAAATGCAGCCTGCTCATTAGGTCAGTCCTCTAAACCCAATCACCTGTACCTTTTTAGCATTAACATCAAAAGTATTAGAAACAGACTACCAGAGGTCCACATGTGTATTGCTTTCCATTCCCCAGACATCATGGTCATAATCAAAACCTGTCTAAAACAAGATATAAAAGATGTAGAGATCTTGCCACCAGCATATAACATGCTTAGATTAAATAGGTTCACAGGCCCACATGTGTATACTAGGCTAAAAAAACACTGGGGTTTATATAAGCCTAACCATGTAACTCAAATGTACCCCATGAGTTTTTAAGGGGTGTATGTTAGGGCATGATTAATAGCTGCCTCCATCCATCAGAGACATAGGGGTTAAATCATGGGTGAATTCCCCATTTCCCATCCACTGATCCTGATTGTGTTTGAACAGAGTTAGCAGAATGGCTCTGCTTCACATGGATGGGAAGTCTACTGCAGAGAATAAATATTCTCTGAGATACATATCTATCCCTAAAATATGTCCTATTTAAGTCGCAAACAAATTTAAATCCTCAGATCTAGTAGTTCTAGTGTTGTTCTTTTTGCAGATAAACAAAAGGGCCACCAGAGGAAGATCCAGACATGCTTTATGTTCCTGGAATAAATCACCTTTCAACAGTCTGTAGGAAACAGAGTATCAAGATTGGGGTTTGAGGCAATCTGCACAAGACATTATGTTTCAAACCTTGTATTCTTTTTGCGAGGAACTTGTGTGGAAATTCCAGTTGTTGCCTGTGCCTGGTTATGTAAATACAGAAGTGAGCATTAAAGTCAGTGATGGGTCTGATGACGGGTGAGTACAGGGGCACAATGACTTCCCTGAACCTAGATGCTATGCTCTTACTTATAAGTTGAGTGATATAGAATGAATTTTTACTACGTTAGATAATGTTGGTCAAAAGCCAGGTTGCTATCTACATGAGTCCACAAATTTCTGACTATTGTGTTTAAGTTTAGGGGTGTTTTATCAATGAGTTAGTTATCTTCAGTGGTCAACTTCCTAAAAGGTACTATTATGGACTTCTTGGCATTGAGTTTTAGGCTGTGGCTTTGGCACGAGTCATTTGACTGTGTTATATCTTCCTGTAAGATATTAATATCTTGGAGGGTTTCTGTGATTGCTCTTAGCTTGCAATAATCTGTAAACCTGGTAAGCTAGAGGCCATTGACATTGCCCTGACTTCTGAAAAATAGATGCCAAAGAGGAACGAACTCAACACATAGCCCTAGGGGACCCCACAAGACCTGGTCTCTTTGTGGAAGTTGCCTTTCCTATCCTAACTTTCTGTATGCTGTCTGTAAGCCAGCTGAATATCCAATGAGTTACATAGGGAATTATGCCTATGAGTTTGTTTACAATGCCCAAGTGGAGTATTGAATCAAATGCTTTAGCTAGGTAAATATAGACTGTATGTGCCATTTTGCCCTCATCCATTGACTTGGTAACCTTCTCAAAAAAGTCTGCTAGGTTCAGTAGGCACAACTTGCTTTTGAGAACAGCAAATTGGGTTGAGTTGAGTGACTGAAGGTTTCCTGTGTCATTGTTAATAATTTCCATGATCATTCTTTCCATGGCTTTGCATATAAGACTAGTCAGTTTAATGGATTTATAGTTCTGGGTATCCATTGATGGTCCACCCATATACAGAGGGTTGACAATTGCAGTACTCCATTCATGCGTCATGCAGCCTGAGTGGAGGCTATGGCTGAGTATTGACTCCAGTGGCTCTGATTGGTTATATTTGAGGCTATTTAGGAGCCATCTTGGGATATTATTGGGGCCCATCAAAGCTGCATTCGTAACTTTAGAGAGTGCATCTAAGACTTACTCCCAACTGACAGTTGATGGAGTTATGCTGGATGGTATTTCCCGGGTGTGGTTGGGGGGGATAATGCTGGAGCTGAATTTGACAACCCGAATATTTGCTATATTTCCGAGTTCCATGAACCAACAGTTCAGCACACTGTTGCTTGCTGCCTTTGAAGTTTTGGACATAGCTAAAGAAGATGTTATGGTTGCAATTGACCTGGGACACTATCTTTACCTCAAAATTTGCCTTGTTGGACTTAATTAGTCCTCTTATGCCTATTCATGTTGATGAGGGAGCTTTCCATTTTTTTGTCTTACACTTCATAAATTTAGCTTTGACTTTTTTATTTTGTTGTACAACCTGTTTAGATTCCACCAGGGTGATATATATATTTTTTAGTAGTCTGTGTGGCAGTAATCTACAATAACATCCACCAACTATCCCAATCTATTTATACCCCCCAGCTTCTAAAATTGCTGAGATTCCTGTATCCTCATTTAACTTGATAACTTCAAGGCCTTATGTGTAATTGCTAGCTACATACCCCCAGGTAACAACATAGATTCTGCAGAAGAAATCTGCTCATGGGCTTCAGGGAATATTAAAGAGAAACTGTATATTAGGAGACTTCAATATAGATTGGAACACTGTTATTAATGACACCAGCAATAATATAATAAATGTATATGGCTTCACTCAATTCATCTCCACTACCACAAGATATAATAAAACCAGTAATAAAAGCTCCATTGACTGGATGATCACAAATTTTCCAAACAATATTGTCAGTTCTGGCTCCCACCTTGACTCCTTAAACAAACACATCACTTTTTTTTACAATTAGGTGGTTAAACTCTCCCATAAAAATGCCACCACTATAATCTAGTACATAAACTCACAACTTTCCATAAAGACGCTTTCCAGGCCATCTTAGGATACATTATCTGGAACCACCTTCATACACTGCTGTCACATATTTGAATGATAAATTTCTCTTCATCCTAAATAAAAATGCACAACTAAAAAGCTAAAGAGGTAAAGCAATCTCTGCACATTAGTTAACTAGAAAAAAACAAAATTAAAATCAAAGAAAGAGGTAGAGCCTGGAATACTTGGAAACAAACTAAACCTCAATACAGCCTCCAAAACTAAACTCCACTCTAAAACACATAACCAAACTTGATAAAAAAACATACCATACAAGCTTTCCAGTACCCAATTCCCATCCCACCCTTCTACTAGCTACACTAATGAAAACATTCTCAGCTACTTCCATGCAAATTTTACTAATGCTAACACAGTAACTTCCCTGTTAAAGAACTATACCACACAACACCCCTCTCACTCTGGAGTCAACAAATAAACCTATCGTATTTGATTTTGAACCCATCCCCACATCCATCATCTAGAAATACCGTCTCATACTTAAGTCAGTTACACTTACCCCAGACAATCTTCCAGCAGAACAAATTAAACCTGCAGCAGACACCTAAGCTTACCCGATCTGCATCCTAATAAACTGCTCCATCACAGAAAACTATGTCCCTAAAATCTGGAAGAAAAATTATATATCCCACCCTACACAAAGGCGTCTCTTCTCCTAATCTCTCCAATTATAATTCAATAGCCATTCTACACCCCCCCCAGACCAATGTATTAAAAACATGTGTCCCTGCTCAACTTCTTCAGTTTGTTACTACAATCTATTAAGCCCCAAATGACATGGTTTCCAGCCATACTGTACCACTTCAACAGCTCTTCTCAGCTTTGCTGCTGCCAACAGTCACAGTAATGCAGAGAACTTTGTAGCAGCACCTTTCATTGATTTGTCAAATACTTTCAACACCATATCTTACAAAAATTACTCTACAAACTCTTCTCAGTAGGACTACAGCACTCATATTTCATGTAGTTTAACAGCTACATCAGCAATAGGCGTCATGCTCCTACCAGTCACCCTTGGAATCCCCCAAGGATCTATATTAGGTCCCCTCCTATTCTCCATATTCATCAATGATCTGCACAAAATCATCCCAGATGCAACTTGCATTCAGTACGCAGATGACTACACACTAATTTGCTCTTCCACCTCACCCACAGACTTAACAATCCTTAACCCAAACCACTTTCAACAAAGTAGAAAACTAGCTCACTAGTCACCGACTACTATTAAACGTAAATAAAACCAAACTATTACTCTTCTCCCCTACTCGCAAACTCTCCTCACCACCTTTCTCCATAATACCTAGCAAAGGCACCATAATTTCCCCAGAACCTTGTACTAAATTACTAGGTGTAACCATTGACAACAACCTAAAGTTTGATGCTCACATAGACAAAACTATCAAAACAGTTAATAAAAAACTAGGCTCTTTATACAGAATTAAACAATTCCTAACCCCAGCTGCCAGAGCTGCTATTGCCCCGGACACACTTGCTATCAACCCTTCTTTACACCTCACCCATATTTGTAAACCTAAGCAAATCAAACATCAATAAACTTGCTAGCTGCTACAATAATATAGCCAGATTTTCTTCAGGTTCAGCTTATAGAAACCATCACTGCCTAAACCTTAAATCCCTGGACTGGCTAGAACTACCCTATCAACTTCAATATAACCAACTTATAGTCTTTTACAAAATTCTCTTCCAACCAGACAGTACACCCATACTGAAAAATATTATCACTCCCTACAATAACCTAAAAGCCCTCCGGTCTTCCAACAGATTGCTAATACAAACTACTAGAGCTCACAACACAACTGGAGACTCACTGTTCTCCAACTCTGCTGGTAAAAACTGGAACTTACTTCCTACTGAACTTACTACTCTGTCCTCCCTACCCCAATTCAAAATATCCCTAAAGAAACATCTAAACACACACTGGCTTTGTCCATGCACAAACCCTGACTAACCCCACTCAGACAGAAACAATATATGAGAACCTAACTACATGTATAAAAATCTGATCCTTAAGTTGCTCTGAATTAATTTGTCTGTCTCCTGCTGGTATGATTTGTAATAAGACTCTTAGCATATATGATAGCCACCTTAAAGCTATGTGTTTCCCCTTTCTAGATATAATCTCTTCCCAGATGCATTCTCCATCTATTTCCTCCTTACCTATTAACTTCTTCTACTCCCTATCTGTACTTTAGAATAGCATGTAATTGTGTGTATCTAACATTAAATATAAATCTATGTTGTTATAATGCAAAATAAGAACTTCACTGTAATTATACTTCTTTATGTATATTTGGAGCTTTTCTCCCCGGGCCTCCACTGAAAATGGACATGTATCCAGTCAGACTTTCCTGGTTAACAAATGTAAAATAAATAAAATAAAATGGCAAAATTACATCTTTCCATTTTTCTCAGTGCATAAAATGTGCCTCAAGGATTTATCCTCGGTTCCTTGTTATTCAATGTTTTCATAAATGACCTATAAATAAATATGCTATCATTATTCAGAATGCCGATGATTCCACACTCATCTGCACTGTCAAGAACCTTCAGCAATTTGAATCCTAAACACAGGAGTCCTTCAACAACATTGAAACACGGCTCTGAACTCTCAGTTATTATTAAACCCTAAGAAGACCAAACGAATTCTGTTAAGATTTAAATAGTATTTAAAGAACAAACTTCTCATCACCATTACTCCTGACCAAACCAAAACTGAACTTGTTACCCATACCAGAGTCCAAACTGATAAATGATGCCATGAAATTTGACTACCATATAACACTATCAGCAAAACACACACAAAAAAAAAAAACGATCTAAACTGTACCTGACTGACCAGGCAAAACAAACTATCACCTCTACTCCACTGCTTCCCACACTCCTAGATCTGTCAACTTGCAAGGTACTCATGTAACCATGCTAGAAAAATGTTACAACAAAATAACTACATTTACAGCTGTTAAGCCTTACAGATCCCATCACCGCACGGTACTTAAACAGATGATTTGGTTAAAATTTGTTCACTATTTAATATTCGCACAAATAAAAACTTTTCATAGTCTAACTTTCTAATCTGAAAATTGCCAAACAATAGAAAATATAATCCAACCTTACTCCCCGTCTAGGACTCTTCACTCTACTGACAATCTTACTACACTCAATTAAATCAAACAATACTGTAGGTGACTCATTCCTCTCACATCTCTAATGATTGGAATTCCATTCCACTCTCACTCTGATAAACTAACAACCTGAAATCCTCCAAGCTACTATTGAAACAACATCTACGGGTATGTTGGCTTTGTTTAAGCCCCATACCTGGCTAATCCCCCTAAGCTATCTTTATGCAGTGTATCCCATTCTGCTCTAAAACGATTATTGGGTGGCAATCTTTCACCTTATTCTGTATTATTTTGATGTCTATTTTATTCTCCTCAAGTTTACATTGTTACAAAAGTTCACTTTACCACATTACTGCTATTATAAAATACTGTGGGTCTAAATTTTGTTAGACTGCATATTAATTCTACTCCATTGTTGAATGATTTCTCGTGTCATTGTACTGCCTGATTATAATACATTTGTATATCAACTATTAATATGTATCTAAAATAATATAATAATATCTATGTATTGCCTCACAGCAAGAGGTTCTCTGGTTCAATTCTCATCTGGAGTGCCTTCTGTGTGGAGTCTGCATGTCCTCCCTGTGTTTGTGTGGGTCTCCCCTTTGTGCTCTGGTTTCTTCCCACATTCAAAGACATGTGTCTACAGCTTTTCTCCCCGGACCTTCACTGAAAATTGTCTCCATTCCAAGTCGGAGTTTCCTGGTTAAATGTAAAATAAAAACAAAATAAATAAATAAATAAAATCTAGTCAGTGGTTTTGTTTTCTCAGTATTGTGTCCTCAGACTTTCATTGTATGGATGTATGTAAGTTACTTTCTGTCTGCACCTTGTGGTGCTTCTGGGCCATCCCTGAAAATGTACTAATTGTCCAGCAAGTTTACCTGTTTAACAAATAGACAAAAGGAAACAATTTTAAAAACGTGTTCCCTCATTATTTTTGACTTTGTCCAGAGTTTTTAAGTAATGAAGTTGAAAGGTATTTTTGTTCATTAATCACAAAATGTGCGGCTTTCTGGCAAATTCTTGTGAATTGCAATCATTCAGTAATGACAGATTTTAATTTCAAACTTTGTACCCTTCTGAAAATGCTTGCTAATGCAAAGCTTGTTTTTGTAGCAACTTTCTTAATATATAAGAAAAAACATTGAAAATCTGTTCCTGATTTTCTGGATCATTGTCTCTAATTCTTGAGTTAAGAAATTGACACAGTTGGGAGGGGGTTACAATGGGTTCCACTGTATGGTTTTCACAGCAGTAAACTGATATACATTTCTGGCCCAATACTTATGAATATGTTCATTCAGTTGATCTCAATCAGATTGCGGTGGTGGTGCTGTGGTAGCGTTGTCGCCTCACAGTAAGATGTTGTCCTGTTCGATTCTGAGCTTCTTCGGCGTCTTCTGTGTGGAGACATGCATGAATGGGCATACCTTCGTTGAAGGTTGTGCGTCAGGGCTGGCCACTCGGCACGTAAAAATCTACTGCCAATCATTAGCGGACCGGAGTTCCGCTGTGGCGACCCCTAACTGGGAAAAGCCGAAAGATGAAACAGCAACAACAACAACTTGATCTCAATCAGATATGTAACATAACAGTCATGTAACTTGTCACTGTGTGTGTCAATTTAAATACTTGCTTCCTCTAACCGACAGTAAAGGAAGGAATCGGTTGTAGTAAACAGGAGCATCATACTAGCCATGATCTTCGGGTGCAATCGTTGGGTTCCTTGCTGTGTTAAAAGTGTGTTTATTATTTGGCTGCAAATAAGCTGAGCAGCATGAATTCCACTAGTTTAATGTTAATATTTTAACAATGAATACATTTTAATTTAGCTTGTTTTGTATTTTTCATGCCCATGGACGTCACATGCACTTTGGAGGGTCACAACAGTCTGTCTGGTATTTAGTGCAGATGACTAAGGCTGTGAGGTGTTAATGACCTGCTTCTGTGGGGCTGGGTTTGAGTCCTTCAACCTTCCTTTGTCTACTGTTTGTCTTTCTCCAAGGCAGTTTACCAAAAAGTGCTGCTGGGCTGCCCCTTCAAACAGATGCTTGCATCCAGTGTGCTACCCCAAGCAATTTGCAAACACACCTTTAGCTTTTGAATTCCTGCACCCTTCACATAGCCAGTAATTAGAGCTTCACTATATGTGTTTTGACTATGAATCTAAGCATGTGTCTTGTACCATAATTTGTTGCAAAATGCATTTTCATTAAATGTGTGTTTCAAGGAAATAGACATTTACTGGTGCTTATGATAAGTCTGTTTTCAATGTGAGCCTGTTTTGTTTTGTTCAGCAAGTGTCTGTCAGAGTTTTTGCTGTACAATTTGAAATCATTTTAAATTATATCCAAATCTTTCTGATTAATGTAAAAGTAAAAAAAGTCAATAGTATGCAGACTGACAGGTTTGAACAGTGCCATATGGTAATTAGGATGAGAAAGCCAAGTATTGGGATTTTGGCATGGCTGTGGAAAGGAGGGGGCCAGCCCATTACCCTGCCTAGGGCCCCATTTGACCAAGATCTGGCTCTTCCAACTATAACATATATTTACAGACAGCTATATAACACCACATGAGTAGTCAGCTTCAGAGGATGGGCATTTCCAAGCTAACCCCAGCCATGTACTAATAAAGTTTATACTTTCTCTTCACAGCCTGGAAAGGGAAAAGCATGGAAATGCAATTTCACCTGTGTTGAGAATGAGATGTTCCTGCAGGACCTCTTCTCCATAGCCAGTGGATGATGATCCAAGATGAGTCTGATCAGCCCTATGGTGACCATGTATGGCAGGATGCAGTAAAAATGATATAAATACTGTTTGTTGACCAAGGCAGGAACTACAAACAAGTCTACGATAGGGCCAGCAACATAATCAGAGGTGCACAAAAGCATGCTATCCAACTTGCATGGAAGGGTATCCCATTATGTAAACCACCATTAACATAGATGGAGATGTTCCCTGCTCTCTGCTACTGCTGCTGTGATTTATGATGAACATTCATTATTTCTGCAACAAACTACAAATCATGGGCCTTAGTTACAGTGGACATTTTAATTTAGAGTCTTCACAGGTGATGTACTGTTAGGCTTTACCACTATGGATATCCCTAATGACTGATAGTGGACAAGTCGGTCTTTGACAATCATGGTAGTGACCAATTGACATGGTCAGGGAAAACAATGCCTGCATTGGATGCAAGGATTGTAGATTCCAGATCCCATACTTGGTCAGTGGACATGGCCTTTGTGCATGTGAAACTCACACAAGATACAAAGTTTACCTATGAAGAGCAGATTGTTGTTGACATTTCTAGGTAGAAACATAATCTTCTCTGTGGCATAGCTCTCAATGTTTATTGCACATGACACGGGGACGTTGGAGTGGTTGGCATAGAGGTGACAGTAGATGCCATAAATATCAACCCTTCCCTGAGCCAACAGTCTCACTGTCTACATCACAATGAGTCTGCAGACTCACTATTCAGGCACAGGCCAAAAACACTTCAGTCTTTGTAGAGATGGTATTTGTTTTACACTGTCTCTGTGATGATCGAAGTGAGAGCACTTCCCATAAGCATGACATCCAGGACATGTTCTTTTACCTGTTGGCACAACTAAGATCATTGTTCATAGGATATGTGCCAGGCATGCATCACATAGCTACTCCATGTATGGCCCTAGTGTTAATGGTCACTATGGATGTAAGAGCCAATGTCGAACCCATGCAGTGCCATCACTTCCACCCCAACATTTAGTGCGGAGGCACATATGGGCAGATGAGGACTTCCACAAGGATTTGCTGCTCATGACAGTGACACATCTGGTACGGTCCATCACTCACATTTATGTAGCACACTTAACTCTAGTCAAGGGCATAGTTACTGCCTGTGACTTTCTGTAGGGATGCAGCATTCTGGAATGAGGGCATGCATGAGATGCCCACACTCCTGTGTATACCCTGGACCTGTCTGTAACTACTGTGGCAACACCTGCTTTGGCACAATCCACTGCCAGATCAGGTTTCACACACACACACACGCACACACACACACACACACACACACACACACACACACACACACACACACACACACACACATGCACACGTGTACACACACACACACACACACACACACACACACACACACACACACACACACACACACACACACACACACACACACACATGCACACACACACTCGCTCTCTCTCTCCCATGACCCTCTAAGAGCATTTTATGATATTCCCCAACTCATATCATATATGCAGTGCACAACGTTAATTACAGTTAGAACTGCAGAAACAGATTTCCCTGTGGAAGACATTGCACACTTCTGATCCCACCCTGACTTATGCACATGATAAAAACTTTGTTACTTGGGTTGCCTATGTCTGTTGCACAGTGTTACCAGTCTATGCATGGGTAAGCACAGCCTGGTTGTAGGCTGCATGTATCACCTTTACTGCCTATGCTTTAACATGGCCCAAAGCTATGAGCCAGGTACTGCGTCTTGGCCAGTGCATGATGTATTGCACCCATCATCATCTAGCATGGTTATTCCCTGTTACTTGTATCTCCACTAGCACTTTATGTAGCTCCCAGGCCATCACCTGCTGTGGCCTGTTGTGGGACATCATTTTCTTGCATATGCTTTCCTTGCTGCAACTGCTTCCTCAATATTACGCTTTGTAGAATTGCACATAGTGAGACTATCTTTGTCCATGTACCAAGGTCATACTACATGCCAACACCAGAGTCATCCAGTCAGTGAAAGCATGCCTTCAGCTGGCGAACCACATGCTCAGTGATGAATCAGCTTTGTAAAGGGCATAGTTGTAGCCACTGTCTGCTGTGACCTTGTAGATTCCTGCTTGTTGAGATCAACTATCTAGCAGTAGTAATAAGATGGTCTTGGGGAAAGTAATCCCTTCCCACAAACCATTGATATAAGTCATGAGTACGCCATATGTATGAGTCAGGAGTACTGCCTTGGTGGCCTGCAGACATATTGTAGATCACACCCTGTGCATTACAGGCATTTAAAGGAGCTGTAGCCTTTACAGTTAACATTCCTTATTCCTAGCTCAACTAGTGGGCTTTTTATTTCATTATGAGTGCAGACTATGGCCCATGTACTTCAGAGAAACTGGCTATATCACAGATGTCCACCATGATGCTGGCTCTTCTCTGTAGTATGAGGTACCCACATATGGTCCCTCACATTCTGTAGCATAGCGTCAAGGAACTGGTGGAGTATCCCTGAAGCAGATGGCTAGGAAACCCCTACTGTGTCTCCCATTGTCAGTGAAAGGCCCCTGTAACTAGTATTCTCAAAGCCACACATATCTTAATATCCAATGAGATAAATAGTCTACATCTCCCATGGGCTTGCAGATGAAGGTGACATATCAACCAGCTTCTGCATGGTGATTCCAGCAACATGCTAATGGTCTATAAGACCGGTGTTATGAAAGACATGAAATGTTAACTGTGGTCAGATAAATGGGGCCACCAATGGTTACAATGCATAATATTGTGATTACTACTAGCAAATGTAGCCTGTTGTATATACAAATTTGCTAAAGCTGTGACTAATCATTCTGCTGATCCCCTGCTGTAATGCCAGGGTTTTATAACTGTCAAATTAAGTTGCAGTAGTTCCAATAATGGTTTCCCTATTTCTCTGAATCACTCTGATATAATGCTTTCCCTTATTTGTATACATGGAGTCCTTATTTGTAATAATATTTCTCATTACCATGTCACCATATTTCCATTAGTGTATATTGCTAGCAACTTTGGTCGACCTCCTCCACTTGTTCTCAGTGCATTCCTAAATTGCACACATTCTGTGCATTGCCAGTTATCTCATACAACTGCCATCTGCAGTGTGGCCAACATTACTGAATCCCATCCATTGTACATGCTATCTACTCGGCTTTCTGCCCTCCTTTTTTAGTGCTCACTAAACTACAACTTCAGTTTTTTCAACAAAACCCAATATAACCAGTGATTCCACAATCACCTCTAGACTTCTCAGAAGCATCAGCGAATCTTCCCTTTTAAATGAACTGGCATTTATTAACTGGCCCCATGTTATGTCTCAAAAAAAAAAAAAATACTGCAACACAGGTTTAAATTATTTCCTGAACATCATTTTGCTACTTCAACACAAATTATACAGCCTTCATGGAACCCAATAACATCCCAAGCTGCATCCTACATGAACTCAGGCATGAACCTGCAGCACCATTAGGCACCCTATTCAACCAAAGCCTGAGTACCGGCTTTGTCCCAGCCAAATGGGGGACAGCCAATGTCATCACTTTACACAAAGTTGGAGCATCCACCGATCCTGGAAATTATAGACCCATCAGCCTAACTAGCCTGATCTGCAAGGCCATAGAATGGATTATCATAGGCCTCATTAACAGGGACATTGCAACCTCCAAACACTCGACCCACACATTTTGGCTTGTTCAAGGGGAGGTCATGTCTTTTAAATCTGGTTGGCTTCTTTGAGACTATCACCAAAGCCATGGATGAGGGGAAGACTGTGCACACCGCCTACCTTGACCTGGCCTAAACTTTCATCACTATTCCCCACTCGGGCATAGTAGATAAACTCTCTCAACTGGGCATCAATCCATATGTTACCAGATGGGTAGCAAACTGGTCAGTGATAGAATCCATCTAATCAAAATAGGGGAAGCCACCTCACGCAGTAGACCTGTAAAGAGTGGCATACCCCAGTGATCGGTCTTGGGGGCTCTGTTATTTGGGATATACTTTTCTAAGGTGCAGGCCCAAACCAGTGGGCTATGGCTGACTAAGTTTGCAGATGACTGCAAGCTGGGCACCATCATCAATTCTCCAAGTGATGTGGACATCCTCCAAGATGATCTCACCCAAAGAAATGACTGGTGCATAAACATGGCCTCAAGCTGAATGCCAAAAAATGCATCATCATCCCCTTTTGATGAGAGTGATGCCCCTCACATATTATCACATTAATAACAATGTCCTAAGTACAGAATCAGTAGTGAGTGATTTGGGCACCCAGGTTGATAGCAACCTGAGTTTTGGTATCTCATTCAGAGAGAAAGAGGTCATAAGATCCCTGTATTCTTCCCTTATAAGGCCAATTATTGAATACAATGCCCCCTTTGGCATGTACTTTACAAAGCACATGTAACAGCTGGAGAGACCACAGTGGTTCCTCACCAGGTGAATCCAGGGCCTCAAACACCTACCTTACACAGAAAAGTTAAAAGCCCTGTCCCTCTACTCAGTTTCATACAGACTCCTCAGAGGTGACCTCTGTCTGGCATACAATGCAATCTCAGACCCCGCCTTGATGGGACTGCTGTATATCCGCAAGTCAAACTCCACTCGAGCAACCCATATGCACAACCTCAGCCTGGTCTGTGATATCAATAGGACTTGCTGGTAGGACATCTGTGGAATAGACTCCCTCTCCACGTCAAGCAGAGTACCTCATTATCCCTTTTTAAATGCAACCTGGATAACTGGATGGGAAACAGAAAATACACTCCTGGGATTCCACCTTTGTCCCTGCTGGATAGGGGCTCTGGGTGCTGACTTGTCTAAACATGGTCTAAACTCTTGGCTAGGCTTATAAAGGCCTCAGAGCTAATATCCTAGTAACCTCTTATGATCCTATGAATTATCCCTATGGCCAACAGGTGGGTAAAGCAAAACTCAAAACCATGGCAAACATCTAAATGAAGGAATCCGTCAAAGCCCAAAAAATAATCCTAGAAACCATTTAAAGGCTTGACAGTACACACAAGCTGAATGGAATCCTGCAAAGCCACATATATGTGAAAAGAGTTTTACAAAATATAAAATTAACTGTTTAAAAGTTCATCAGACTTGAATGCTTAGAAGCCATATGTTCTGCCATGATGTTAATAACTTTGTAGGGAGAAACAATTCTACCATCAAGCTTAAAACTGAATACAATGGTCCGAATAAACTATGCATCTTATCCTGATATTTACCTGAAAGAGTCTTAAAGTCTTACACCCCTTTCATAGTTAAAAGAGCACCAGGGAAGCAAAATAGTTAAGAAAATTGACAAAATATGGCAATTCCAAGTCTGATAGTCTCACCCCAAAACTTCTTTAGTGTTTGTAACACCTTCCTTATCATGTCCGTGTCAGTCTATATTTCACCTCAGGTTACTTCCTGTAAGCATGGGAATCTGCAGCAAGCATTTTATGCAGGTGACATGGTTTACTTGGTCTTCTGACAATTCCTCTAACAACTTCGGCAGTGTGCTAGGATGGGGACTTGGCAAAGTTATTTCTGTAGTTGCACTGCAACAGCCTGGGACTCTGTCTGAATTTCAAGAAAGCTAAATCCGTTCAGTTCCCCAGTGTTGGGCGATGCAACATTGTCTCCTCTATACTGTAAACTGCTACAGATACCTAAGCTAGTGAAATGACCTTCAACTTCTCAATACATGCAAATGGGCCCAGACCTGTTAAACAGCAGCATGGAATGCAACATATTACCATTCAAGGGTGACAGATTGCATACAATCAGAGAGGTGACAGATTACATACAATCAGGGAGGTGACAAATTACATACAATCAGGAAGGCAAGCTGCAAAATGGGGTTAGTGTTTAATATCTGTAACTAACAGAAGAATCAGTATGTGTCCTGTGTGCAGAGTGGGCTTCGTTTACTTGAATCATTTTGACTGAATAGTTAAAGGGGCCTCTTGGTAACTCTCTGCACAGACAGAAACTGTATGTACTGTCAGATAGTCGATACAAAGAAACTTATGCTATATTTTAGACTGTCTGAAAGAAAACTGGGCAGGGAGAATGTAAAATGTACATATGAGAATCGGGACTTAAAGTGGAAAGAAATCGTATTTATTTATTTATTTATTTATTAATCATTTGTTTAACAGGAAAGTCTGATTTGGAATGAAGCCAATTTTCAGTGGAGGACCGAGGAGAAATGCTCCAGATGCATGTCTTTGTAACATCTGTAAAATTATATGGACATGCTATTAATAACAGCAACGTACAATTATAAATAAAATGGGGAATATCAAAAGTCATCTGGCTAGCTATTAGGAAGTAAAGCAACTGTGACAATGTGAGGTATTGTCATGTATGCCACGTAGAATAGGGCAGTGCATGTGTAACATATGGCAGCATAGTAAATAATTTTGGGTCATTTGACTATTACACTGACTTATACAGATGCTTGTGTTAAAAAGTATCAACAGTGTTATTATAACTGATTACATGCTTATGATTAAACAAAGAATTCTGGAAGGGAAGAGTAGAGATTTTTGAAACTGTTCTATAATTTTTAACTACAACAGATGTTGCAACAGATCTTAGCAAAGCTCTGAATGTGTATTGTACCAGAGTCAGGTGATCAAATGTGATGTCATTCTATAACCAGCACTGAAAGGATGAAACTCACAGCAGTTTGTTTTGATTTGTTTTCTTTTGGAACTTGATATATAAAAGGTCTATGACAGTTATCACAGTCAGATAGTTGTTCAGTTTAGTCTTTTGGAAGCTCATTCCCTTGCTTTGTGGAAATAAGCATCTCAACATCCTATCTTGCCTTCTATTTTAATTAAGTTAACCAGGGAACAGTTATTCTTTAGTCAGGAAATACAGTGAGATTAGTTAAGTAGTGTTTTTCTGTATCTGTTTTAATCTGTCCAATGGTATTATTTTTATTTTTCCTGTGACTGAAACACTGATGTTTATTGTAATTTGATATTTAATATTCTCATGTTTTCCATTTTATTATTTATTATTAAATAATTTTATACCGTTCGATGTGGTTGGTCTGTTAGAGAAGTCTTTTAATGTCTTGAGAGTACCTGTGCTTATTTTAGTGATTCCTTGGCCACTCCGAAAAGCCTGGCTGCTTTGGTTACACTCTACTATTTATGTTAGTATTGATTTTACTCAGTGTAATTGGAAAACATTGTAAGAGCCTGCCAGTGGTTGACTGGTAGCAACTAGGTTACCTTATAATCTGGGCAGAAGGAGTACAGCTAGTAAATCTGTGCCAGCCTTAAGTGTGTGTGTAAAAATCAAATACCCAGGTGTGGGCGCGTCAGCTACTTGGAACTGGATCACAGTGTTCCAAACTGATTTTTGTTTGGGATCTGGACAAACAAAAAGTCAAGTCCCAGTGGAGCATGTTCCCTGTGTGCTCTTGAGGGAAACTGGGTTTGATGCAGGGAACTGCATTTGAAAATACTATGTATTTTTTTTTGTTTTAGTGACCATCTCTCACCAGTGTCAATGGTGAGGATTAAGGTCTTTGATTGCTGGCCCAGAGTAAAGAGAGGCTGTCACAGCAACAAAGACGGTGATTAATGCAACTTGGCTACAGAAAGATTTATAATATTATTTAAAAAAAACTGGGCTTATAAACAATAGGCAAAAATTGAAAATTATTTTTCATCTTCCATTTGTGCCCTTCTGTCTGTCAGTTGGAAGCTCTGTCCCAGTCAGTCATTGTGAAATGATGGCACTCAATTCTCATTGTGCCTAGAATATAATTAAAAAGAGTTAACAGTATGATCAAAGAGGGCATCAAGTTGGAAGTAAGGAATCTAAACTTGTAGTAAGAGAAATGGATTATCATCTAATATCAAACACAGAAGCTTCAGCCAAAGAACTGAGATATATCCTGCTCAGGCTGTGACAGAAAGTGTTGTAGTACTACAAGCAGTAAAAATGTTTAGAAGCTAATTAAGTAACAGTAAATTTTTCAGTTGTAGTGACATACTGTAATTAATCATTCCTTTCAAAACCAAGAAATAGACAGTCTGAAGAAGGAATAACTTGGCAAAATACCATTTTTTTGTGAAACAAAGTTCAAGCTGTGGCTGAAAAGCATGCACAAAGAATCTCTTCACTCCAGATTAACAAGTAAAACACATAAAATAAAGCAAAAAGTGTTTATCCTACCTCTGGGCCCTTGTCTGATTAGATATATCAACCAGAAGAAACTAACAGTGGCTTACGACCGCCTTATTTAATTATGTTTATTAACAGAGTAGAACTACTATGTTGACCAAGTATTCTATTAAAATCAAAAGGAAATGTCTCCAAGAGTATTTGCATACAAAAATAAAGGCATCATGGCAAAATATGTGAACATGTGTGTAGAACTTCAGCATAAAAATAAAAAAAAATCAAATTAAATAAAAAAAAGGCACAAAACAATCTATAATGGCTGAGTCAGCATAGTTTAAGGTTATTGAGGATTTCTGGTCCGAACCAAAAGGATGATTTCAGAAGACTGTTGAATAATGTGCCTGCAACATTTTATTATATGTGATTAGAAGTGAGCGCTTATAGTAATGAGTCTGACATAATAGTAGCCATTACTAGAAAATGACATAATATGACAATAATACAAGGGCTGATGACAACGTACAAGGAAGGAGTCAAACAAACAGATAAAAAGAAACGATTTAGGTATGATGGTGAGTGGAATGAAAGGAGGGGGAGAACTTATGGAAGGGGGGGCAAGATTTAAACTTAGTGCATGAAAGTATATGATATATTGAATCAGACTCATTGGAAAAGTTGAAAACATGAGAGAATTAAGCACAGGGTACAGAGAAGAATGAAAGTAAAGTTTCATGAGTTCACAATATAGATATTTATGTCTATATTGCAGAATGTGCTTCACTCTCACTTTAAGTATCTCTGCCATAAGAAGCCTGGAGACAGAAGACAAAAGTTTATATTTAAAGGTACAGTGACACTAAAAATCTTGTGCTCTATATGGGAATGGGCTTGAAATTTCTCAGAACAGAATACTTCTGAGGAGTGAAGCTTTGAAGTTGGATTGTATCTTAACACAAGGCTTCAAAACTGAAGGTCCAGAATAGAACACTGAAGAAAGGATGAGTGTAAGGTGGCATGCATCAATTTATTTCATTTTATTTATTTTTTTATTATTTTTTTTTTATTTTGCTTTGATTTACCAGGTTTGTCCAAATGGGTTTAGTCAAAAACCTTTTAAAGAGGAAGCCCAGGGAGCAAAGCTCTAACATATTGCAAACATTTTTAAACAGGCATTCAGTAATTGCATGAACAAACATTAAGTAATATAAATTAATAATTGCACATACATTTGCTACTTAGATTACATACACATGCAATAAATACAACTATTAATGAGTAAGATACTTATGCATTAGTAGATTTTGCATGTTGAGCAAATGAAGGATTTACCAGATACACTTCAGATAATTTTATTAGTGCTTAGAAATTCAAAGAAATGGAACTCAGGGAAGGAACTTGCTAGGACAGAAATGTTAATATTGTAATTAATAGATGTAGTATTAGCAGATTCAGAGGCATTTATATATGGCTATCATAAGGTTTATATTATAAGCATAAAGCTGGGGTGGTTAGCGTGTTACACAATCTTGTGCATGGCTCAGAGATGCTAGAAAAAATATTCAGGTACTAGTGAAAACTGGTTATAGATCATAGGATTCTGAATGAAGAGAAATGTTTTTTTTTTTTCAAAACAGGTTCATTGTTTTAACATAAAAGAGAAATACCATAACAATTTTATACAAGTAATTAAAAATAGATATGATTATAACATTCAACAAAACAACTAAAGTATTTACAAAGACATCCACTACAATCAGATCAATTAATTAAACTAAAATACCATGCTATTGAAATTAGGATTTTTTTAACAAATTTTGTAAATTATCCCATACAATATAATAAGATGTTTTTCTAGTTGTTATTGACCTAATTGTGTTTATTTCCATATGGCACACTATATTCATAACATTTTTAAATTCATTGAACGAAGGAGGTGTATCTGAAATCCAATTTCTGGTTATTATTTTCCTAGCCACTGCTAGAATAGCAAATAACAAGGGAAGCTTAACCTTTTTAACACTTTGAGGTACAGGTGTGTTGAATAATATAAGAGATTTAAAAATAATGAAATTATCTGTAAAAAGAGCCTGCAAAAATTCATTAATTGACTTCCAGTATTCTTTCAATTTTATACAGTCATAAAACATATGAGCCCAGTCAGCATTAATTTCTACATTACATCTCTTACATAGATTATCTTTATTATTTATTTTATTCATCATCAAAGGTGTACAAAAAGATCTATGTAAAAATTTCCATGTATAAAGTCTCCAGACAATGGAAGACGTAGTTCTATAGGCAGATTCCAATATATATTGTTTATCTTGTTGATTTGGTGGGTCCCCATTAATAGAAGTGAAATAATTCCAGTATGTATCTACACTGTAAAAAGTTTCTTGTCTGATAATTTTATGTATGTATGAAAGTTTACCTTTATCAGAAACTTTATGTTGTAAATTTAATATCAAGTATTCAATCAGTGTTGGAATAGATTCTTTAACTGTTATAGACATTAGATCTATTTTATTAATGAGATGTTGTCTAAAGGTCTGAACCTCTAACCAGCAAGTTTCTCTTAGATCAAATTCTTGTTTTAAGAAATCTAGATTTTTAACTTTATTATTAGATATCAACTGATACCAGTACTTTAGATCATTATCTATAGCTAAATGAGTTCCTTCTGAAGTAGATGACAAAATCATACCCTGAGTATACATTATAGGGAATATAATAAAATTCCATTCCCTATACTTAGGGTGCATGAATATAAAGTTACGATAGCTAATAATAATATTTAATGGGTAAAAAACCATATGTTTAGGTGTAATAGGTGAAGTACAAAATTCCTTTAGTAACCCTAACATGGAGTTATTTACAATCATATTTTTATGTGTTAAGGAGATTTTCATGAAGTGCATACTAATTAGCTCCCAATAATCTTTCCATTTTGTGACATATGACTGATCTATTAATAAAGTAATAACTTTTACAATAGAAGAGATAGTATATAAATTAAAGTCTGGAAAAGAAATACCCCCTTGAGACCAGCTATTAGGTTCATAGGTTCATAGGTTTATACTAGGCTATCTGCCCTAAGGCATTTATAAGCCTAGCCCAAATTTTTGTGGCTTACGCCACCCCTTATATGAAAAAATACTGTGCCCATTAGTTTGTTGTGCCTCTGTCCAGCAGTGACACAGAGATGATTCCCGGGGTAAACCTACGATCTCCCATCCACAGGTCTAGATTTCTCTTGAACAGAGTCAGCGAGGTGCTCTGCCTCACATGGACCGGGATTTTATTCCACAGCATAGGGAGTCTCTGAGTGATAAATCTATCCCTCCAGCACGTCCTATTTATATCCGTGCTAAGGTTTAAGTCGCTTGCTCTAGTGGTTTTGGTGGATTTGGATTTTTGAGGTGGAGCATGTCCATTAATTCCGGGTTGGACATGGCCTTGTATGTCAGGCACATGTCACCTCTGAGCAGACGGTATGCGACTGAATAGAGCTGGAGTTTCTTCAATCTGGCAGCATATGACAGATTTTGGAGTCCCTTTATCCTTTTGGTGAGGAACTTTTGGGGTCTCTCAATTGCTGCAGATGTCGGGTGAGATACATCCCGAATGGGGCATTGTACTCGATCATTGGTCTGATAAGTGAAGAGTACAGGGAACAATGACCTCACTAGATCTGGATGTGAATCCCTTCATGATCAGGTGGGCAATGTAGAAGGTCTTTCTAACCACTTTAGCAATGTGAGTGTCAAAAGAAAGGCCACTGTCAACCTCGTCCCCAGGTCCCTGATAACCTCTTCTGTGCTTAGTGGATTGCCACCTATATGGTAGCTTGGGGTTACCTTGTTTTTCCCGAAGGGTATGACTATACATTTTTGGCGTTTAACTTCAGGCCATGGCTCTGGCACCAGCTATCTGTTTCCGTGAGTCCCTTCTGAAGGATATCCGTGTTCGATGCACTTTCCACTATGGCCCAGTTTGCAGTCGCCTGCAAACTTTGTCAGCCAAAGTCCTCCCATGTTGGCCTGTACTTCTGAGAAGTAGATGCGGAACAATAGGCGGCCAAGGACCGAGCCCTGTGGGACACCACTTGTGACCGGCTTGGAGTCTGACACAGCGCCAGCAACTCTAACCCTGTGGGTTCTGTCCTTAAGCCAGTTTGCAACCCATCTTGTGACATATGGGTTTACATTTAAGCTGGTAAGTTTTTCTACAATACCTGAGTGGGGTATTGTGTCGAAAGCCTTTGCAAGGTCAAGGTAGGCTGTATGGACTGGCTTTCGCTCATCAATGGCCTTGGTGACTGTTTCGAAGAAGTCGACCAAGTTCAAAAGGCGTGATCTTCCCTTGACAAAGCCAAACTGGGTCGGGTCCAATGTCTGCAAGTCCCCTATATCTTTGTTTATGAGCTCCATTATGATCCTCTCCATAGCTTTGCAGACTAGACTTGTTAAGCTTATGGGGCGGTAATTACCAGGGTCCGTAGCGGCGCCTTTGTGGAGTGGGACCACAGTTGCTGTACGCCACTCCTTGGGCACGTATCCTGTGGTAAGGCTGAGATTAAACAGCTGCCTTATGTGCGGGTTTAATTCCTCATTTAGCTCGTGTAGCACACAGCCGGGGACACCATCCGGTCCCATTGATGCTGTGTTTTTAGCTTTAGAGAGAGCAGCTTTCACCTGCGCATTTGAGATGTCCGGGAGGCTACACTCGGCTGGGATAGTTATCTCTCCTTTAGGGGGGGGGAGGCGGGTGAAGTTTGCACTGAACCTGTCTGCCAGTATGTTGGGAATGTCTGTGGGTTCAGTGAGTTTTGTATCATTTTGGACTAATTCTGAGCATATCTGGGAGTTTCCACCCAGGTTCCTAACATAGCTGAAAAAGGCCTTATAATTGTCCTTTGAATCCATGGCAATTTTTCTCTCAAAATTGGCCTTAGTTGATTTTATGAGTGCTCGTATTTTTTTACTAATAATGATCAGGGTGACTTCCCTTTTATGGATTTTGTTCTATCATGTAATAGCTTTCTCCTCTTATTGTAAAGTTTGTTAATGGCTGGGGTCCACCAGACTGGACGCTTGCCCTTTGTGGAAAGAGTCTTGGTTTTATTTGGGATTGCCTGATCCATGCAGTCCTGGAGGTGTTCATAGAAGGCATTTGTAAGGGCTTCATAGCTTGGGTTGTGGTTTCCTCTGGCTCAGGGGCCTTGAAGGATACCACACCAGTCTTGAGTAGTGTGAAGTTTGCTTTAGAGAAGTTCTTCACTATGGTCTTTTTGTTTGGGGTGGGGGGATGTGGATTTCCAGTGAGATTAGTTTATGATCAGATCTCACCAATGAGGGATATACTTCCGGTGTGGAGCATTTTGTCCCCATGTTTGTGACAATGAGATCTAGTATATTTTCTCCTCTCGTGGGAACAGTGACTAGCTGTTCCATGGCATTTGAATTTATGAACTCCAGGAACCGTTGGGCTAGAAAGTTAGGGCTTGAGTAATGTTCCCAGTCTATATTCGGGTAGTTGAAGTCACCCAATATGATGGTGTTTGGAGATACATTTATACCCTAAAGTGTCTTCAGGAAGGCTGTGTGGGGTTCCTGAGTTTGAGAGGGTGGCCTGTAGCATGCTACAATTTGTAGAGTAGTTTTGCCTATGGTTAGTTGCACATGGATGGTTTCCGAAGCTTCGTGCATTGCCACCAACCTGGAGGTGTGGGTATCCTTTATGAATATGGATACACCCCCTCCTTTTGTGGTGTGGTCCGGGTTTTGGGGCCGGAACGCATGATATGAGGTAAAACCTAATAGTGCCAGGGTGCTCTCAGGAGCCTTGAACCAGGTTTCAGTTACAGCACAGACATTGATGTTCTCCATACTGAGAAGGGCCTCGAGTGCGTGCATTTTGAGATTTAGACTTCTGGCATTGAGCAGCATTACCCTCAGTTTCTTCCCATTTTTGTTTTCTAGGGTGGTAGGTTTAGAATTTGAGCCTTGCCTAAAAAGGCACTATGGGGTGGCAAGAGCCTTAGCCAATATCCGAATCCCAGGGTGACAGGTGCAAGCCGTCCCTTGCGAGCAGCGTGGCTTGTCAAGCATGTCATCCCAGGCAGACAGACACTGGATCCCCTTTGAATGACACCAGACATTAAGCCAATTGTTAAAGCTGATCATCTTGTCTCTATATTGTGGCATCATTCTTGGTGAAGGAAGGATACTGCTCAGGGTTAGGGTCATACCTGCCTGGGCTACATAATCAGAGAGCTCCTCTATGTCTCTTTTCATGTAGTCCAGGAGGTACGCCTCAGGTCGTTCACACCAGCATGGACAATGACTGTGTCATATTTGTACTTGCCGTGGAGTGACCAGAGTGCTTGTGTTATGTGGCGGATTCTAGCGCCCGATAGGCAGCTTACTGTGACCCTCTCCTTGTTCAGCCTGGTGAGTGGGATGTCAGTGTGTCTGACTATGGAGTCACCTATGACAAGTATGTTTGGTGTTGTATTTGGCCTTAAGGGCTGTGACTGCTTTGCACACTGCTTTTGTGGTTTATGTGTTGCTTGTGGGGTGTCTTGAGGTAGCAGTTGTTTGGGTGTCTGCTTTGGAGGCCTCTGCTGTTTAGGTAAATTTTTACTCAGAGCCTCCGAGTATGTCTTTGTGTGTTTATGTGTTTGATTCAGTGGAGTGGTAGCATTATGAGAGGCTGGTTTTGTGGTGTGTGTAGTTGCCTTCTCCTCCTGTCTGGTCTTGCCAGTCCTGAGTTGAGAGAGCTCAGCCTCCAGTTTGGCTAAATAGCTGCATCTCTCGCAAGTATTTGTGTTATGTGGGAGGAGGAGAGGGTTGTCTGTGTACATGAGGCAGTTATAACATTGCCTCAAGATTCCCAGATTCACCAACTGGACCCGAGAGGAGATTGACAACTGACCTTTGGACATGCTAGAATAATATTGGGAAATCCTTAATTGAAAACAAGGGCCAGTGGGGAGTGAGGGTGTAGTGCTTTTAATTTTTAGTGCTGACTTATATAATTGCTTTAGTGAGCAAGTGCCAGGTAACTTGAGTGCAATGTGTTACAAGTAACTAAATGCAAAACGACAAACAGTAACTTTCTTTCAAGTGAAACAAGGAAATAAGTACAGTAAGCAATGCAGATATCACTAGTGATCCACAGAAGCGCTGAGAAGTTGCGTATTAGGTGTAATTAGCTTCCAGGGAAATAACAAGCAAACAAACAACAAGCATATAAACAAAGCTAGATTCAGCAGGCCTGGATCTAGTCTATGCTAGAGCAAACAAGGTGTACCAATTTCAGTAAGATACAGTTCAAATATTCAGGCACTATAAACCTTTAACCAGAAATTCCCAGCTCAGAAGGGCAGAGTCCAGCCTCTTCTCCCACAAGAGTGCAGACCACAAACCTTCTTAATGTAAAATAACTGGCCTGAAGCCCAAGTGCCTAAACCAGAACTAATACACTTGGACACTGGGCTCTCAATCAGCAGTTCCCAACTTAGAAGGATGAAAGCTACCTGTCCTGCCACCACAGTGCTTGCCACAAACCTTCCTAATGTAAAACAACTGGTCTGAAGCCCAAGTGCTTAATCCAAAAGACTTGAATGATAGCTACACTTTAATCAAGTTACAACCAAGCAGTAATAAATACCATTGAATACTTTAGAGAATGTCTGGATTAATGCTCAAGTTACACAAACAAAGCTAGATCCAGCAGGCCCGAATCCAGTCTATGCCACAGCAAACAAGGTGCACCAACTTCAGTAAGAAACAGTTCAGATATGCATGCACTATAAGCCTTTAACCAGAAATTCCCAGCTCAGAAGGGCAGAGTCCAGCCTCTCCTCCCACAAGAGTGCAGACCACGAACCCTCTTAATGTAAAATAACTGGCTTGAAAGCCCAAGTGCTTAAACCAGAATTAATACACTTTTAGAATAACAGGCACTGAGCCCTCAATCAGCAGTTCTCAACCTAGAAGGATGTAAGCTACCTGTTCTGCCACAACAGTGCAGACCACAAACCCTCTCAGTGCAAAATAACTAACTGGTCTGAAGCCCAAGTGTTTAAACCAAAAGGCTTAGAATGAGTTACACCAAGCAGTAATAAATACAATTGAGTATTTTAAGATGATGCAAAAGTAAAAAGAAGTAGGTAGAAACACAAGTACAGTAAAAGCAGATGAAATTTTTTTTTTTTTTTTTTTTTTTTTAGTATGTTTCTTTAATGCAATCCTAGGTCTATTAGGTGCCCATAGGAACTTTAACATTAGTGTATTCAGTTTCTTGATAATTATTTTTGTAGGTGGAAGTATTATTGATTGTATTAAGTATAAAATTTTGGGGAATATTATCATTTTAATAATTGTAAGTCTCTCCTCCATAGTAAAAAACATATTATTCCAGGTATTAAAAAGATTTTGTATATTAAGAAAACGTGTATTATAATTATTATATATAATAGATTTAATATCTTTAGATAGTATTATACCTAAATAAGTTATCTGACCTGAATTGGGTACATATTTAGTAAAATCACTAATGAGAATATTTTTCGTGTATATATAGGTAGTATTTTAGTTTTTTCTTCATTGAATATTAAACCAGAAATACTTTTAAAATTCATCATTTTATCAAATAGAGACTGCAAAGAAGAATTAGATCCTGCTGATGTAATTAGAACATCATCTGCAAAAAGTTGAATTTTGGATGTTGTATTTTCATCTATTTCAAAACCCTCTATGTCAGTACTGTTTCTGATCAAATTAGCCCAAGGCTCCATTACTAAAGTGAATAATAGTGGAGAAAGTGGACTTCCTTGTTTTGTACCTTTAAAAATGGGTATTTTTTGTGAAACATATGTTCCTACCTTAATATAAGCCAATGTTCCTTTGTATAAATGCTCAATTAGATTTACAAATGCATCTGAGAAGTTTGTGCACTTCAGTAAGGTAAACAGATAGTCCCAACTTACTGAATCAAATGCTGAACTTATATCAAGACTAATAAGTGCTAAATCTTTCTTTTTCCTATTTGCAAAGTCAATTAATGTTAAAGTTCTTCTTATATTATCAAAAGTATTTCTATTTACAATGAAGCCTGTCTGATCTATATCTATAATGCCGGGGATGATTGTCTTCAATCTATCAGCAAAAATACTCATAAACATTTTATAATCAACATTAAGTAATGAGATGGGCCGATATGAAGTACATCTAGTTGGATCTTTATTAGGTTTTAAAATTGGCGAAATAAATGTATATTGCCAAGATGGGGGGTTATTAACTCAAGTTTGGGCCAAAATAAAAACCTTATGTATTAATGAATATGTACTTTTAGAAAGGATTTTATATATCTCTGGTATAATACCATCATTACCCGGTGCTTTGTTTGATTTAAGCTTATTTATTTGTGTAATAACCTCTGTATATGAAATACTTTTGTCCAGTAGTTTAATCTGTTGTTTATTAAGCTTTTTATTCATGTTTGTGGTTATAAACTCCTTTATTTTATCTTTAGGTTCCATGTTAATGTTATTATGGTTAATTTTGTGAAAGTGATTTCTAAATTCATCTAGTATTTCTGGTATACTAGAAACATTCTTCGTTTTCCTTAGAGAAAAGATTTCTTTGATATGGTTTTGTTTATTCAACCTTTTTGTTTTATTTTTAAGTCTATGTAAGTATTTGGGGCTTATTGAATAAGACAAAAACTTGTATTTCTCTGAAGTTATTTTAACTTTATGAGTTAAAATTTCTTTGTATTTCTCATTTAGTTTGTTTATTTCTTCAATAACTTTCTTGTCCATAATATTTTCTTTATTATTATGTTTATAAGAGTCTAATTTACTTTGAATATCTAACAATTCCTTATCCCAAGATTTCCTTTTATTATTATACCATCTGATACTTTGTCCATATAGATATGATTTTAAGGCATCCCAAACATAGACAATGGAGACTTCAGGAGTATTATTTATGTTAAAAAAATGTTTTACTTCTGAAAGTATATATTCTTTATAGTCTTTTAGTTGAGTTAAGTATGCTGGTATCCTTTTGATCTGAACATTATGAGTATTTTTATCATGAATTCAAAAACAATTGAATTATGATCAGATATAGGACATGAAATGATTTTGGAATTAATTAAATCTGTTACCATCTGGTTAGAAATAAAGACCCTATCTATTTTTGAATGAGTTTTGTATCTGTTAGAAAAAAAGGTGTATGGTAATGATTTTGAATCTATCTGATTATTAATATCATTCAAATGATAAGAATTAGCAAAATCATTTAAATGTTTTGCATTAGATGTAATTCTTCTTTTTCCTATAGTGGTAGTATCACTTTCATGGAGTATACAATTAAAGTCACCAGATAAAATAATATCTCCTATAGAGAATGATATGATCTTATCAAGATGATGTTTCACTGTATTAATACCAATTCCAGGTATCCAATATACATTAATTAAAGTGTAAGTCTTCCCATTAATTTGTATTGTAACCATACAAAACATTCCTTTGTCATCCTGATAAGACTTAATGGTTTTAGGAATGGGCATACTTTTATTCCATAAAATAGCCACTCCTCTTTTTTTCTAAGTGTGCTCTGAACTAACCAATACTGTATATTTGTTTGTGGCTAGTTTATCAATATCTTTTTTCAAGAGATGGGTTTCTTGCAGGAAGACTAAGTTGGCCTTATGTAAATTAATGTATCTTATTAGGCTTGCCCTTTTACACGGATTATTCAATCCATTAACGTTTAAAGAAATTCCTTTTAAAGATGTCATTTGGCATTTTTAAAACTTAAGAATCTTATGATCAAAATAACAAATAACAACATAAGTAATGTTACATCTCCTCCTTTAGGTGTACCTTTAAATATAGCTGTATTTATTGAATCTCTTATGGGATTTTGTATAGGATTCAGTTTTGTTTGTAGTGACAATGAGTGTACAAAATATATTGTGGATGTCAAAACTATATACATATAACAATGAACAAGTGAAAATAATGTAAGGATTAAACCTTGCATCCAGCCTGGAGTTAAAAACTCCAACTTAGAGTTGTATTTACCACTCAAGTTAACCCCCTACCCTAAGCAGCAGTACCTCAGCTACCACCTTATCAATTTAATACTGGTTATATTTAACTTAAATTAACAGCTTTCAATTCAATTATCTAGCAAGACAAGACTACACATTTGATAAAACAGCATCATATAAACTAAAATAAACTCTTTTTTTTTAAACTATTCATACTACTATATACATCTATGTAATATAATACACTTGTATTCAAATAGCATTCAAATAATCTTGATATTAGGAACCAAGAGGAGAGAGAGAAATAAAAGACGTGAAAGAGGGAGAGAGAGTGAAAGAAAGAGAGAGAGGAAAAAAAAGAAGGCATATTTACATATTAATTTATTCAAAGTATGTAAAAATAAGTTCTAACATTCATTTAAATCAAAAACTTTGGCTAATATGGTTCAGACATTACATATATTAAGATGCATCTATTTTCTGTCAAGTAAATGCAGTCAACAGCTTCCAAAAAAAACCCCTTGAATTGCTTGTATATGAGCATTTTACTCATACTCATTATTGTCAATAGAATAAAATATTATATTTATAGAAATTGTTATAAATCATACTGCATAGTTATGCAAATTCTCAGAAACACTTGCATTATTGTAAACAAAAGCCATCTGTATTTTGTATGTCTATACTACTGCTTTAAAATATATCACATGACAATTTCTTCCAGAATAGAGTTATAAAGTTATTTATGCTTGTCAATCAGATGAATTAAATGAGTTATAGTAATGTATATGTTTGGAACATAAGTTTCTAACACAGATTAGTATGCTGCAGTCAAGTAGATTTTCAAAAACACTTGAATAAATGTTTCATTTTCTATGCCTTCTAAAATAAGACATTTACTTACTACAAGAAACTGCATCATTTAAAATCATTATAACTGACATATTTTATGAATTATAACATAGATATTTAAGTAATTATATAAAATAACTCACATTTAGATGTTAAAGAGTTCATTTTCCTTCACATAGTCACATTTGCATCAGTTCTACTTCCTGGTAGAGTGTTCTTCCTGAATCTGCAGTGTGTCAGTGTGATATCTGGGTCAAAGGTCACATTGACTGCTTTCAGCTTCTCTGTGAGAATTCTGAGAGTTGAAGCTTTTGAAACAACTCGAGGACACTGTTCATGAGGTAGCCCACATCCCAGATTGTCTCCCTTAACATTTTGGTGGGAAACTTGTTAAAAACTAGTGACAAACATTCATTTAGCAGTGTAAATGCATCTAAACATGACAAAACCTTTGTGATGTATTTTACAGGTTATTACAGCCTCTATGTAAGTGAAATTAAGCCCAAAGTTATTAATAAGTAATAAAACTCAATATTTTTGTCCCAACTCAATTTTTATGCAAATCTTATTATTTACTGTGTCTATATGATCAAAAGCATTTCTATATATTAATATGAAAAAAAATAAAAAGAAAGAATAAAGAAAAGAAAAAGAGAGTAGAAAATAAAAGAGTGTAAAGCAGAAATAAAAAAAATGTAAGAGAAAGCTATAAGAAGTATATACAATGGAATATTACTTACTGTTTATATTAATAGAGTTAAAAATAAAACATATTATTTACTATTATTTAGTTCTAATTATTATTAGTTAAAGCATGACAGATTATTTACAAACAAGCGTAAGCAGTATAATCAAGAAAGTATAGTTAGGAATAGCATTTGAAGAACATATAAACTTTTTACAAGGAATAAATATGTTATTATTCCATTTAACATATTTTCATTACTCTTCTCTCCCTGCCCTCCCCCACCCTTTACCCACTACATAATCTAAATAGAATGTCATTGTTTAAATAAAGAAAAGAAGAAAAGTAGAAAAAAAAAGAAAAAAAAATGTATCAAATTACTGACCTTACTTCTCTTTTTCAGAAATAGAAACAAATTGAATAATAGCTTGTTATTAGTTCCTCAGATATTTTGACTGGTTATGAAACAAAACATTTCTTTGCACACAAAGAATAACTTTGATTAAATCTTTTTCAGAATATTTGTGGCTTTCTGGAAATGCAGGATTTATATTTAAAAAGACTAATAATGAAGTAAAATGATGAGAGAAAAAAAAGAAAAAAAAAACATAGAACAAATCATTTGTTTTTTAGTTTCTTCTTCTTCTCTGAAGTCTTCCACGAAGTTTCAGTTGCCAGTGTCTTTAATGAAGGACTAGCCCATTCCATTTCCTCTATTTTATCCAAAATCTTATTTTTTTTGATAAACAGTAAAGCAGAGTCTAAGTCATCAAAAAATTTAGGACCATCAGGAAGGAATATTTTTAGCTTGGCAGGAAACAGAAGGTATGTTTTAAACTGTGCTTTTTTAAGCTCCCTTATTAGTGGCAGAAAAACTTTTCTTTTAGCTATTACCAAGGAAGAATAGTCATTGTCAAAATGCACAGTTGTCTCATTAATCTTAACAGGAGCTTTAGCCCAAGCAGATTTAAGAACCATCTCTTTATCAAAAGATGATAGAAATCTAACTATAACTGATCTAGGATAGTTTTTGTTAGAGTTAGTATTAGCTATAGATCTATGTGCTCTTTCGATACCAAAAGAGAATGCTTCTGGTAAGTCTAAAGTTTTAGGGAGCCATGTTGTTAAAAAAGAAGTAATATTGTTACCTTCAATATTTTCTGGCAGTCCAAAAATCCTAATGTTATTGTGCCTAGATCTATTTTCCAGGTCATCCAGCTTTGTTTGTAAATGTGTATTTTGTTTCAGCAGAAACTCAGTGTTGATTTCCTCTTCTTGGATTCTATTTTCCATGTCATTCACAGCTTCTTCTATGCCTGTCATCTGGATCTTCTGTTGTTGCAGGTCTATATGTAACAAGTCTATTTGTTTTGTAGTTTTTTCTATGAAGGTATCTATTTTAGTATCCATTTTATCCATCTTAGCAGTAAGTTGCTGGATTATAGTTATCAGAGACTGAAGTTCTTTCTTGATGCTGGAGTCTTGAGAATTTGTCTTACTGGAACTCATTTCAGACTGATAAACTGACAGGAAAATTTCCAAAGTGATTTCTGACAGGAATATTGTTAAAATTTCCTTTATTTTTTAGATATAGTTCAAAAACTATATAAAACAAACATATTTAGAAAGAAAATTACTTCAAAAATTATTTTTTTAAGTAATTAATTCCTGTCAGTGTAATGAAATTGGTGGAGCTGAAGAAATCTGCTGCTATCCTGTGTTCATCCTTGGCCACGCCCCCTATGAAGAGAAATGTTTGATGACATGGCAGGCTAAGGATTACAGTGGCATTTATCCCAGAGATCTACAAGAGCAGATCCATTAATTTTATTGGTGAAGTTTTAGCTTTGTTCTAAATGAGTTTACATTCTGAATGGATTTCAAAGGTAGTGGGATGTGAGTCCATAGTTTAGCTACACTGTTTGAATATAGACAGTCACTCACTTGTAGTATTAGATGATTTAATTATAACAATTAGTGATTTTTCTCTAGAGCATAGAATTCTGTTGGAGAATAGTGATGTATTACATTGTTAACTCATTACATCTGAGTGACGCCTCCAGGTGCAGTGCATCTGCAATTAACTCTATCTGACACCTGTAGGCATCAAATACTGCTTGTTTATATTTGCATCAATGACTCCAAAACCATGCTATGTACAAAGTTTTAACATATTTCATCTTAAAGCTTAAATAATAGCAAACTCAACTGCATTAATATTTGACCTCTGCCTACTGCAGTTAAATAGATATTAACTGTTGTTGTAGGGTGTTAATTTACATAGATATAATTTTCACATTTTTCTAAATATCTCAACACCAAGTAACACAGACAGAATTCCTTAGCCTCATATGAAATCTATCAGTTAGATGAATAAAGTACTGCTGACAGTATGTGTGTAACTTGAGTGCATTACTGAGATACAGTAAGTTGTTTACAAAATATTAGAAATGTAAAAATTACTGTGTTTACTTGACTTATAAAATCTCATTTAAGACTTAGAATCAAAAAAATACTACCACTATAAAAACAGTTAGTGATGGAAGAGTTTGCCATTTATACTTCTTTCATAATCCCTATGTTTCCAGAGATATGAATATTCATTTAAAATGTGGGGATATAATTTGATTCTGTCAAAAGGCTTAGGCTCCGCCCATTGGAAGTTACAGTGCAAACTCCCTGATCTCCATCCAATTGATTAAAACCACATTTGACTGAAAAGCCATTTCATGAAATAACATTCTATTCTATATGACATAAATACGATAAAATAATTTTTTACATGAGGCAAGACTATCTGATATCCCCAGCACCAAACTTAATTATACATTCTAATACCATGGCTGTATACCCATGAGAAAAAGAAAACATGCCACACAGTGAATCAGTCTGGGTAATGTTTATTATGAGCTCTCTGGGTCAGCACCTCCCCTAACCCAACCTGTGATGTATTTCAGTAGCTATGGACCATATAATGCTTCAAAACATAGGTGACACCAGGAATGGTTCAAGACTGAGGCTTTGTTTGAGCTTCCTGAAAACCTTGTCAGCCTCTGGGATCCACCTGACTTTTTTTGGTATTTTGCCTTTGGTTATGTCAGTTAAGGTGATAGCCTATAGTAGTCAACTCCAGGAATACCCAATGATTCCTAAGAAAACTTGTATTTTCATCTGTGCTACTGGCCATTCTTTAACAGCTTCTATTTTTTCTCTCCTGGGGGGGTATGATCAACCCCCCATAACATGACCTAAATATCTGACTTTAGTCATACCAGATTTGCTTTTCAAAGCACAGACAGTAAGACTTTCCTATATCAGGGAGTCTAATACTGCCTGAAACCTTGGCAGATGAGAATTCTAGTCCTCTGAGTAGATGAATATCTTATCCACTTAATCCAAGGTACGTATATGAGTGATGGGGCCACAATACACTATGCATCAACCCCTTGAATGTGGACAGACCATGAACCAGACCAAATGGAAGGATGGTATATTGGAAGACACCATCCACAGTAGATAAGGTGATATTTTCTTTAGCCTGTTTCATTAAAGGGAATCTGCAAGTACCTTTCAGACAGATCCAGGATAGTGAGAAATTGGAATTTACCCAATAATTCAACTAGGTCTTCAATGCAAGGCATAAGATAGCTGTTGAACTTAAGTAAGCCATTTAGTTTCTGGAAACCTTTACAAAGTCCGACAGTGACATCTGGTTTTAGAACTAAAGTGATGAGGTTATTTCACTTGCTAAATTGTTTTTCCTTCACTCCTAATTTTAACATTTTCTGGCACTCTTCTACTACTGCCTGGTTGTTGGCTTCCAGAATTCTGTCAGCTTTTAGGTTTAAATTTTTCCACCTGGAGTAACTTGTGTGTTATGCATAATGTGTACAAGTACAGTCAGGGTATAATAAAAGGACAACCACCCTGGGGGCAAGTTGCTAAGGAGCATGATTGGCAGTTACCAATGGTACCTTATTGATGTACCAGCATTTAGAAATGAATACTGATACTTTAATTTTGGTGCAGAATGAATCACTTTGTTACTGGCATTATAACTCTAGCAAGCTGCTTGTTACATCTGCAGCAAGTAGTTTACTATGTGTTCTTTTCTTTGCCTTGGTAACACTGGATGAAAGCAGTGATAGCTATTTAACATTCAGTACTCCTTGACTTTAACAGCATTTTGTTTCAACTAGATGAAACAAAATGCTGTTAAAGTCAAGCAGTGATAGCTGTTTACCATTCAGTACTCCTTGACTTTAACAGCATTTTGTTTCATCTAGGTGACTAGCTTAAATCTCATAAGCACTAAAGAATGTCACAAAGTGACAAACTACACTATTTAGCCTGGCATTACAGTCATCACATGTGTGTCTACTAAAGTCAGCACATTTTACAAACATATTTAGATATATAAGAGAGGTATTTGGTGTTTCTTCCTATGTTTGATATATGATATTAAGTTCTGTCAAGGACATTCAGAGCGAAGATGGTGTCTATGGGAACAGACATTTTCAGAAAGTTGGAGTCAGCTTTTTTCCATGAGTTATCTTTATTTGTAGTTGTTTGAGGAAAGCACAGCATACTGTGGGTTGATATTTGTTCCTGCTTAACCCCTTTGGATGGGAAGTGGATTTGCAAAGAAACCCAGCAGTAAGTAATATATTAACATTTATTTATGCACCATTTTTTGTTCTCAGATTAGCCAAAGGACCATTTTTCCCTCAGTTTAGAGTTGAAGGGTATTCATAGGTTCATAGATATACACTAAGCTCAGGACCACCATGGCCTTTATAAGCCTAGTCATGCAATCCGATCTAGTTGTGTCTTTATGTATTATGGGCATTCATTAGAAGAGTATATTAGTTAGGAAGTTTCTAGAGGCTATGTGTATGGGTGTATGAGGGTTGTTAGTTTGAGCATTATGGTTTGCCTCTGTCTATCAGCAACATGGGGCCTAGACCCAGGGTGAATTTTAAGTTTCTCATCCATTGATCAAGATATACTTAAATAGGTTAGGGATGGACTCTGTTTCACATGAATGGGATGCATATTCCAGAGCATGGGGATCTGGTTATACTCTGAGACACATAGCAATGTCACCAACATGTTTTATTTATATGTCACAAGCAAAATTTAACTCCTTGGACCTCATGGTTCTGGCACTGTTTGTTTTGCAGAATTGCAAAAGATCCATCAGAACTAGATTTTTTTTCTCAATTTTTTTTTTTATTTTTCAAATACATTTGCATGAATTACTTAGTATTTATACATAACATATTAATAATCGTGTACACTATTTACATTAGCTTGACACTATAACAGATCTTAATGTATACAGTTACTTTATACGTATGTCCAATCCATTATCAGAGTGTCTGAGCAATTATTGTATAGTTAGAAGATACAAATGTACTGGAAACAGTCAACCAAATAACCAAATGATACAGTCTGTTCCCACAAGCACAGACTCGAAGTACTGACACTCAAAAATTAATGTAAAATCTTCCTTTATTCAAATGTTAAGCGCTTTCATCTAAAACACTTAGACTTCCTCAGAACAATGCTTTACAAAATCATTGGGTTTATATACATTTTTTCATCAATCTAATAATTAGTTCAATATAAATTTAAAGTGCCAGTATGCCTTTTTTCTAGAATTCCTTTAAACAATTTCCTTAAATAGTGAACCTTATAAAACCATCTTAAAAGAATGTGAACATAATAATACAATCATTTTCTCAAAGTACCCAATATTTGTTCAATAAAATCATTTTACTAATACACATGCTATTCAATAAATGTTAAATGTTACAAACAAAGTACATTAAACCAACATATTTGTCTATCCCATATTTGCCAACATTGGCTTAACTGATATATGGTCATTTAACCCAGGCTGGGAAGATGCATTTAATTTAATTTGCCATCTTGTTTCTAACTCACCCAGTTTTTTACTAATATTACCACCCCTGGGCTTCACTGTGGCAATATCTAAAATACCAAAATAAAAAATACTACAACTATTACTTTCTACTAAGTGTCTCCATAGGGCATTATTAGTGTCTTTTTTTCTTATACTATAATAATGATCATATATTCTTTCCCTAAGACTTCTGTCGGTCTTTCCTACATAATAACTGGGACACTTTGAGCATTTGGCTAAATATACTATATGGGACGTTCTGCAATTACCTTTCCTAAACACTATCTCAGTACCATTGACATCTTCTAATTTTATCCTATTCACTGTGACAATGTACCTGCACTGATTGCAGGTACCACATCTTGTTGTACCTTTCACCTATATTGAATTATATTGAACTAATTATTAGATTGATGAAGAAATGTATATAAACCCAATGATTTTGTAAAGCATTGTTCTGAGGAAGTCTAAGTGTTTTAGATGAAAGCGCTTAACATTTGAATAAAGGAAGATTTTACATTCATTTTTGAGTGTCAGTACTTCGAGTCTGTGCTTGTGGGAACAGACTGTATCATTCAATTATTGTATAGTGTCAATCAATGATAAGACACTTTCCCCAAGGGTTGTTGATAAATGGCTTTGGATAAATTCTTAGTTCTTTAATTTTAATTTGCAATAATGCTGTGGTCTTCAGTAGGCTGAAGAAGTCTTTCAAAGTTGGTATTGTGTTTGTATTCCATCTTCTTGTTATACACTTCCTTGAAACTGCAAGTATAGCCCATACTAGATACATGTTTGACATAGTCAAATGAGGACCTTTGTTCACATTTAATAATACAAGAGCTTTAGTTAAATAAAATGATCCATTAAATAAAGCTTGTAGAAAGTTAATAATACCATTACAAAATAGCTTAATTTTAACACAATCAATGAAAATGTGGTTCCAGTCTGCATTGTGTACTTGCTCACATCTCCAACATATTCCTTTTATGGAAGAACTAATTTTACTGATTCTGTTTGGGGTTAAAAATGGTTTTCCAGTATTGTGTAAATGATGTATATTTTATCGATAATAAGATATTTGTTTTAATATCTTCAGTTAACTGTACTGAGTGTCCTTTTGTTATATATTTCTAAAATTAGGTTTTGGGTGTTGTTTTATAGTTTATCAATATTTTGTAAAATTTTGAAATACTGTTTCCCATGTCAAAATCATTCTATATGATTTCATATATGTATTTTGTAAATTTAGGTATTTCTTTAAATGAATGATTGTTAATTATTCTACTTAACTCTTGTGAATATGATAGAATACTCTGTAAAGTTAGCCAGTTCTGTTGTGGAATTTTGTGTGTTGTTTTTATTACTTGCATATCTAAAACTTTTAGTTCTTTGATACACTGGAGCCAACAAACAGATCATTTATATTCCCAGGAATTAATAATTTCTCTGTATATTTTATGTGGAAAGTTCTTTGTGACTATAAATGGTGTTAAAATATAAAATCAGATTTTGAAATCTATATTTGCATTAATAATTTTCTTAAATGAGTTAATGTAATAATTAGTCATATGAGTTTTAGTAGGTTTAGTTATATTATATTGCATACTAATACATAATGTGTGCCATGGCTGATTGTTTTTATCTGTTATTTGAATTTTTTTTTTGTAAATCAAATTCATTTATTGATATTAGAGTTAGTAATTTTTTTCAATTTGCAGAGTAATTTGGGCTTATCCAGTCTAAGATTGTTTTAGATACTGATGCTTTTATATATGTTTCTATATCAGAAAAGTTTAATCCTCCCTATTTCCATGGTCTGATATGAGGTATTAAAGCTATTCAGTTTCTTTTTGGAAACCATAAACATTGTATTAGGCATGAACTTTATTTCTTAAGTATATTCATTTCAGGTAACACTTGTATTGTCAAGACTGACTATATATATGATATTGGGCAGTAAAACCATTTTATTAACTGTAGTCTATCTTCAAGTGTTAATATTATTTTGTTCCATTTTTCCACAGAGATTTTAATTATACTGATGATATTATTGTAGGTTTTTTTAGACAAATTCATTATTATCTTTGAATAACCCAATTCCTAGATATTTTAAGGTAGATTCTTGTTTCCCTATGATGTGCCTTAGTCTGCAGTTCTTTTTCTTTATTTAAAAATAAAAAAAATGATTTTGATTTATTGAAATGGAGTCCTGAAATCATGTGAAATTTGTCAATTAATATATCTAATTCTTCTAAAGTCTCATTTGTATTAGATAATGTTAGTAATATGTCATCAGCAAATAACATTACTTTAGAATTGAATTGTTCATAAACATCTATTCCTTTGATTTTTATATTGTTAAAAATTGAATCTGCCAATATTTCACTAGCCAGACCAAATAGTATCAGTGACATGGGACATCCTTGTTTAGTGCCTTTTGTTATATGTATAGATTCAGAGATAAAATTACCTAACTTGACATACGCTAAATTTTAGGAGATGAACAAAGGCTGCAGGAAATTCAAATAACATTAGGATTTTGAATAAATAGTCACAATTTAGGGAATCAAAGGATTTCTCTATATTTAAGCCAGCTATGAGTGTTTCTTTATTTTCTTTATTGACATAATCTATAAGAGAAATTATCCTTTTAATATTGTCATGTGTGTGTCTATGGTATATAAATCCAGTTTAATCATTATTTATTGTTTTGGATAGTGGTATTTTCATTCTGCTAATTAATATTGTCATAAATATCTTATAGTCATTATTTAAAAATGATATAGTTCTATATGAAGTACAGAGGTTTGGGGATTTGTTTTCTTTTAGGATTGGTGGAATTAAGGAATATCTCCAAGAGGGTAGTATTAAAGCTTGCGACTGAATTTCTAATAGAGTTTTATGGATGAGGGATAGTATCTTTGAAGGAAAAAGTTTATATATTTCCATAATTATGCCATCTATACCTGGAGCTTTATTATTTTTACCCTCTTTTATTGTATCTGCAATTTCTTTGTAGAGTACGGGTACTTACAGATCTAGTGTTAATTTTTCTGCTTTTTTTATATTAGAACATTTTTTTCATCTAGATTTAATTGATAAGTATGCATATTTTCTTTTTGGAAATAATATATAGTGATTTCTATAGGCATCAAGAATGTCACCTATATCCAAAACATTTTTTTCATTTCTTTTCATGGAAGATGCTTTTAATGTTATTAGCTTTTGATTGTATTTTGATTATTGTGGATAAATTATGTAGATATTTGGGAAAAGTGGCCAAGGTATTAATTTTTAGTTTTTCTAAAGCTAAACTAGTTGTATGTGTTAGAATTTCATTATATTTATTGTTTAGTACTTCAACCTTCTTTTTCATCTCCAAATGATTTTGATTTTTTTCAGCTTTTACTGACAAAAGTTTGAATTGTAGATCTAATAAATCAGAATCCCATTCTCTGATTTCTTTTACCAAGTTAGGGTTTTATCATATATGTAAGCTTTTAATGAGTTCCATATCATTATTTTATTTATCTCTGTGGTGTAATTAATATCTAAGAAGAACTGTAATTCAGATAATAACCTGGGTTTGAACTCTTTACTTTTAGTTATATATGCTGGAATTCTAGAATTAAAGATGAATGGTTTGTACCCATTTTGAAAATTTAGTATCTATGAATTGTGGTCTGAAAATGGGCAGGGGGTGACTGGGAAATTAATGATTTTAGAGTATAAGTCATGGTCAGTAAATATTTTATCTATTCTAGTTTGGGTGCCAAAGCTGTGATCTTGATGGGAAAACAACAAAGACATATCTTCTTTAAATTTGAAAGTATCTACAAGATGAAATGATTCTACCCACTTGTTTAAAGCTTTTGATACAGCAGATGTATGCAGCAGTCTTTTATTTGTAGTTTCATAAATATCAAATATACAGTTAAAATATCCTTTATAATTATTGGAAATGAAATCCAAGTGTTTTTTACAGTTCCTGTTCCAATGCCTGGGAACCAGTATAGATTGGCTAGGGTCCATAATCTGTTATTATATTTAACTATTACTAATGCAATAAGGCCTTCTTTATCTTCATACTTATAAATGATTTCTGGCTTAATCACATTTGTTTTCCATAAAATTGTTACCCCTTTTGTCTTTGTCTTATAAGTGGATTGTGCCAATATCATATATTCCTTAGGATTCCATTTGTAATTGTCATTTGTTTTGAAATGAGTTTCTTGAAAGAAGACAATTTGTGCTTTGTTCAGTTTTAAATATTTCAGTAGATTTGATCTCTTGCTAGGATTGTTTAAGACATTGGTATTTAAAGATAATAAAGTTAAATCCATCTTAGGTTATTTAGACTATGTATTTTTTGTTATATTGTGACTATTAAACATTTTCCTCTGATAACTATAAAGTATATATTTGAGCTTTTTAAGGAAATTATCAGTTTTATACTTTGAGTGTTTACCAATAAAGTAATGTTTTGGTCAGGCATACTAAAATGTTTTTGTGAAATAACAAATTTAAATTAATAAATGTTAACAAAACTAAGATCCACACTAGCCATGGAATGAAAATCATTCCTAATCTAATGGATAAACCTAAGTCCATCAGGTTATCACTCATACCTTGACAATCCAGAACATCTGAGCTCCATAAAGTGAATTATCATATAGAGAATATTTGTAATATGCATAGGTAATAATTTGTATTATTTTGAACAGATATAGTACTACTGTAGATTAGACAGAATTCTAATACAATATAAATGTCTACTTATTGTATAAGCAATTCATCATGTATAAAACCTCAGTAAAAGATTATAGCACACAGTTATTAACATATTCACCCTTACTGATGAATTCTTTCAAAACGTGTTACTTAATATAAATAGATGGTAATAATATTTATACCTAATGTTTATAATACAGTGGATTTTACTGGATATATCAGAAGTTATATTTCATTGTTTGCAGCATTTAAGTAATCACTTTGTTGCTAACTTACTTAAAGCATCAAGTTTATTTTATGTGAACACTGATGAAAGTATGTGCATTTTAATTATCAGTGCATCCCTCTTCCCCCATTTTCAACAAATAAGAATTTTCATATCCATTTCTTATTATAAAATGATTGAAATTATAGATTAAAAATAACAGATTCACTTATTGTGATTAATGATTACAAGTTCCCTTTCCATATTCATAAATTGCCATTTTATGGCATATACTGAACGTTTTTAGATTTAAATGGCAACATTTTAGTTTGTATAATCAGCAAAGGTTAAACTGAGTGATTACTGTCAATTTAATGCTATTTGTTCAGAACGTGATTGTTACATTCTGTGACATTCCTAGTTCAGGCTTCTATTGTTTCCCTTCAGCAACTTTGTCAGTTTGATGTCATGTATAAAACATTAATTACCCTGGTAACAGCTTAAGTATTATGTATCTTCAAGATGGGTTACAAAATTACAATTCAACTTAAAGCAATTATATGACTTGTTATGCACATTTACTTATATGAGGAAATGATCATGCTTCCCCTTGATGTTCAATATAGTGTATATCATTTATGACAAGTTAAAACAGTAGTGTTATTATACTCAAGCCCATGTTATTAAACTATCTATTGTCAATTTAGTACTATTTGTTTAGAATATGATTGTTACATTCTGTGACATTTCAAGTTCAGGCTTCTATTGTTTCTCTTGAACAACGTTGATGTCATGTAAAAAAAAACATTAGTTACCTTGGCAACCACTTTAGTATTATATATAGTCAGCATGGGTTACAAAAACTACAATTCAAGTTAAAGCAATTACATGACTTGCTATGCATATTTACTTATATAAGAAAAATATCATGCTTACCCTTGATGTTCAGTGTAGTGTATGTCATGTATGATGAGTTAAGAAAGTAGTGTAATTATACATAAGCCCATGTTATTAAATCCTGTGTTTACTATCTAAATTTAGCAGACTGCTTTATTTTATATGATGATTATATATTTTATGTCTATATTTACTAAAAATCATACATTATATAAATATGGTGTTTTTTTTTTTTTTGGCTGTTGCTTAGTTATTTCAGAGACCACAAGCTGTAATGCTTATTATTAGCTCCTTTCAAGCATGTTTATACAGTCCATAGACTTTAAATTATGAGAACCTTCTAGCTTCTTATTTGTTATAAGTATATTTCCATCCTTACATACACACATATAAATACTTCAAGCACGGACAACAATGCCCATCTAATTTTGCCAGAATACCATTCACTAGTTAATGTGGTATGTTTCCAGGCTGTTTTTTAAAATATCCAAACCAATATTTGTCTTGTTCCATTTTACCAGCCTGTTCCATGCAGTTGCCACTCTGCCAGTGAACTACTCAACACACCTTTCATTCCCACAGATATTTCAACAATGGAAATCTGAAGACTGTCTAGCACTTCCCAGCAACCACTAACACCCCTAGAATCAGCTGTCCCCATATGCCCAACACATCTGAGCAAGATCACCTCCCAGACCAATGCAAAGGGTACTGCACAAGACCAAGTGCTCTTAGTCTTTCACAATAACTCAGACTTCCACTCTTATGTAAGCCCTTAATGTGTTTGGGCCAAAATACATTTTAAATATAACATTGAGCTTATTATTTGTTTTTAATCAAGAATCAACTTAATGACCTAAACAAAGTGTTGGGAGACCATCAATGTGTGTATATGTGGTTTAAAACAGCCCCTTTATTATATTTCTCTCTTTTTTTTAAACCAAAAACTTAATTGCAGAGAATCATCTTGGAGGCTCCTCAAAGCCGTTAAGCATTATCGTCACTCTGTCTCCATTACCGTAGCAACCTGGGAGTATCTGTTTCTGTGTGTCTGTGTACTGCATACCAAAGGCTCACAATGCACCTGAAGGAACACTTCACTGCACTGCAACTTCAAGCCTAAATTCCATCCCTTTCAGTGAGGCAGCAGCCAGGAAAGAATGGAGAGCAAACAGACCCCCCCCAAAAAAAAATAACCTTCCAGAAAGCTGCCACAACAAGAGATAAAACATTCTTCCAGCCTTCCCATCTCTCACTCAGCAGATGTACAAGCTATTCTTTACCAAAATATAGCACCCCCTTCTGCAGGATCCAGGCTAAAACACCAAATGTCTCTTCCTAATATACAAGTATCAGTAAACCTTGATCACAAGCCATAACCCACAGCTTCCCGGAGATGAAAATGGCAACATACAACAGCTACCAGACACAGCTGAATCCACACACACCATATCAGGCTTAATCAGGCTTAATCAAACAGCACTCAAAGCTATTATACCTGCCATAATTGATATTAACTATGTTTAGACAGATTAATAATGATATTTGTACTAGCTGCCAGACATGGCTGCATCCACACACACCATATCAGGATTGATCAAGCAGCACTCGAAGGTATGATACCTGCCATAATTGATATTAACTATGTTTAGACAGAATAATGACATTTTTACTAACTGCCAGACACAGCTGCATCCATGCACACCATATCACATCATATCAGGATTGATCAAACAGCACTCATAGCTGTGATACCTGCCATAATTGATATTAACTATATTTAGACAGAATAATGATGACATTTGTACTAAGAGCCTGCTAATATTATTTAACCAAGATATACATGACATTTCTAAATCATACTTTAACTGAAGAAGGCATTACTCTCCATGACAGCATTTTTTTCAAAACAATCTACTGTTACTGCTATTATATATGATGTTAATTTGTTACATTTGAGTCTGAACTCTGTTGAATGGTACCTTGTTGAATTAGTTAATTAATTCCTTAAATTATTATAAGTAAAATCAATGAAAAATTAAAAAGATAAATATTCATTGAGTTCAAGTAGGGGAATAGAAACTTCTATGTTTGTATTATATGTTGTTTTGTTTGTCTTATTTATAACGTAAATAGTAACCCATCTTGACCTACCTTTGTTTGTGAAGAATTATTGGACTCTTTGAACATTCTGAATAAATCATTACTGTTTCTCAGTTGTTTAAGAAACCCTCCTTTTGTAAAATAAAAACAGATGACTAGTGATGTACCATATCATATCATATCTTTGAGAGATGTAGTTGTAAGAGTTATTTTTTTGGAACAGCTATCTTGGAATCAGTTTTTTGTTTCTTCTTTCTAGCATCAGTCTAAAGATTTGTTTCTTTATGCTTTTAAGAGTAGGGGCATCCATTCCATTTCTTCTGGGATTGACACTATGCTGTTGTTTTTGATGAATATAGTAGCTTCTTCTAAGTCATTAAAGGTTCTCATATCATTGGCAAAAACTATTTTTATCTTGGCTGGAAAGGCCAGGTGTGCTATAATGTTGTTTTGCTTCAACAGTTTTATTATCGGCCAGACTTTTTTCTTTTGTTCTAGTATTCTGGAAGAATAATCATTGTCAAACCTTATCAGGCTTTGATTGTATTTCAAGGGTGATTTTCTCCAAGCAGATTTTAATATTAGTTCCTTGTCCAGAAATAAAATACATTTTATAACTATGGATCTAGGTGGAGTATTTGTTGAGTTGGAAGCAGGTTTCCTCAGTGCTCTATGCGCCCTTTCAATTCCAAATGAAAGTCCCTCTTTCAAGTCTAAAACTTCAGGAATCCAGGTTGTTAAGAATGAAATAATGTCTTCTCCTTCAATGCTTTCAGGCAGACCAAAGATCCTTATGTTGTTTCTCGTTTCCCTGTTTTGTAAGTCATATATTTTAAGTAGCCATGTATTCTATTTAAGCAGAAATTCATTTTGGAATTCTTCTTCTTTGAGTCTCCCTTCAATGTCATTTAGAGATGTCTCTATATTTGTTCTTTTTGTATGATGTTGCTGTAATAGTTCCTTAAGAGTATCAGTCTATTTTTGAGAATTTAATTTGAGGTTTTCTAATTAATTTTTAAAGCCATCTATCTTGAAAGATAGTTTCTGTAAGGTAGATGTCATCAATTGCAGTTCTTTTTTCAAAGCAGCATCTGGATGAGAATTCCTTGAGTTGTTCATATTCAGTGACTCAATATATCTCCAAGTTACTTGACAAGAAAACTTTTGTATATCTCCACCAAAAGTTATATTTATGTAGTTTAGTAGTTTAGCTATAGATTTCTGATGTTTTAAACTTGAAAATAATAAAATTTTCCTATATTATTATACTTGTTTATGGAGCTCTCAAAATTCACTGCTCTCAGTTGGCCATCTAGGCTCTGCCAGAACTAGTTCTGAGGATGCCTTGTATGTCAAGCATAGCTAGCCTCTCAGTAACCTGTAGGAGACAGAATACAGGAATAGGGCTTTAAGACTAAGGTCATTATGAACAAAAAGAACAGAGGCTCATAGGTAAAGACTAAACTATCTGCCTTTTTGGCCATTTTAAGCCTACCCAATCTCCTTTCCAAAGATGAGAATCAAACCATGTACTTTGTGACTGTGAGGTAACACCTTATCTGTTATATCAACCACCAATGGGGGATGAGGAACTGGCACCAGGTGACTGATGAACTACCTATATCTCTGCTAATCAGGCAGGTTTAGCGCAGTAATTCAGAGACAATATCTTTATTTCTTAAAATGAATTCCTGGATATCTTATTTTTGTGAGTCAGACAGGATGTTTTCCACCACTACTTGTAAAGTGGACAGCAGCTTTTTTTCATTCTCCTGATCAGAAATCACATTTTCCTGAATTTTTTTTCTAGGTTTTTAACACAGTAATGTGAGACATCTGCTCAGAGTTCCTTTTTCATGTCTTCCTCATCTTGTACTTTACCTCACTCAATTGTTCAATGACCTTAAAAGGTTCTTGGCACTTTTCAAGGAACTTATTACCAGTTGTCAAGTGCCAAGATCTAGTCACCTACCCATAGTTTCCTTCTCTGGGTATTTTTGTTGTATACCCCTGTTGACTTCCTTGAGCCTCTGCATGTGTGTTCACACAATAGACATCATAACAGGTTTGTTGTTCGTAGGTAGGTACCAAGCAATCATTCTACAGACCATTACAAGCCTAGCCAAAAATCCCATTCAGAAGTTCTCATCTACCTCAGGGATGGCAAGAAAAGAGAGATCTAGGGGAGAATTTGGAAACTTTCCATCCAATTATCTAGGTTTACCTTGAAGGTGACAAGGGGATGCTACTGTACTCTCCTTGACATGTAATTTATGTACTTATTTATTTACTTGACATTTGCTAACAGGGATAGTCCGACTGAGCCAGAGCCCTTTTTAAGTGGAGACCTGAGGAGAAAAGCTCCACAGAAAAACAGTTAAACAGATCGGTAAGATATGATACAAGAATATATAACAACAGTATACAGGCAAAGTATATGACACAAATAACATAGAGATCATACTGGCTAGTAGGACAGTGAAGTAGAAGGCATTAAAACTATATGCACACTTACAGAAATAAACTGAGATTGCACACAGTAATCTAACAATGATTTGTTGTAATAACCACAGGTTCAGGAAGAAAAATTAGCAATGTATGTTAGATAATGAGCTGCGGATAGTTACAATTAACAGAAAGTAATTGAGGTTAGCTGGGGAAGACTAGTGTTACTAGGAAGTAATTTAGGAGAAGAAGGAGCTATAAGAATTGGAAAAAGGCATTTATGTAAGGTCAGAAAATAGGTAAGTTAGCGGGAATGGGTAAAAAGAATAGTTTAGTAGAAAAAGGGGAAAGAAGTGTAAGGAGACAGGTTGTCCAAGGGTTTGGTAAGGAGTATAGTGGAAAAGAAAACAAGGAGAGCTGGGCTAAAAAGAAGCAAATACAAAGAAATGAAAGAGACTTAGTAAAGGCATGTGAAGAAAAGAGTGACAGTAGGAGTATGGAAAAGGGATGAGGGTTCATGGAGGATATTTGCAATGACATGTCCAGGTAATATTTAAGTACTCTTTTAGAGCTTTTTTGAAGAAGTGTGTCTGGTTTATTTGTCAAAGTGACAAGGGAAGTTTGTTCAGGAGAGGGCTGGAAAATAAGTATACAATTTTTGACCAAAAGAGTTCTTGGGTTTGTGGATTTCTAGGTAATACTGGTCAGAGCTTCTAAGAGTATGAGGGGTGGAGGGGGTTACAGAGAGAGATTAAGGATGAAATGTTAGGGCAGGAGGAGGGTTTGAGCATGATGGAGTGAATAAAGGTAAGTTGTGAAAGCTGAAGATGATGAGAGGATTCTAACTAGTTTAAGGACTTAAGAGCAAGACAGTGATGTTACTTTGGTGGGTTGTTTGATGCAAATCTCACTAATTTATTGTAGGTAGATCAAGCTTAGGGCGTAGATGAGATTGCAAGTTTGTTAGCATTTCACAACTGTAGAGAAGGTTAGGAAGAGGTAATCATGGGCAAGTGTCTGGCATGACTCAACAGTTAGGAACTTTTCGTTTCGATACAAAAATTCTAGTTTTTGATGGGTTTTCTTGATACAGTGGAATACATGTAGGTCAAACTTTAGCTGGTCATCTATAATGGCACCCAGAAGCTTGGTATGGGTTTCAGCCTTGATGATTGTGTTGTTTAGAGATGTAATGGTGAATGCAGGTTTGTGATGAGACAGCGATTTGGGAGGGAAAGTAGTAGTTTAGTCTTTTTGGGGGCTGAGTAATAGTGGGTTATTTCAGAGCCGTGTTTTGATGAGGTTGAAAATTTTTTGTGTAATACTATGTAGGCTGGGGAGGGCATCTGAGGTGGTGATGACTGTGGGAGTCATTTGTATACTCTTTTAGTGATGATTGTGGGCAGGAAAGTGAAGAGATAATTTATAAAAATATTGAAAAGTAAGGGGCCAAGTACTGATCCTTGAGGGACACCCATTTAATAAGGAGAAAGGGAGAGAGGGAAGAAAGCCATATAACAGCTTGCTGTCTGTTGGAGAGGAAGTTTTGAAACCAGGAAATGGTAGGAGAAGAAAGACTGAGTTGAGAGAGTTTAGAAATGAGAATAGGGAGAGAGACAGTATTGAAAGCTTTGGAAAGATCAAGAAAGAGAGAAGAGACCAGCTTGTTATTGTCTCTTGCCTGTGCGATAGAGTTTATGAAGGAAATGAGGGTTGTTGTAGTGCTATGGTGTGGTTGGAAGCCATGCTGGGTGGGTGAGAGTAGATTTTGGTTGACAGGATAGTCAAGGATTTGTTTATGTACACATTTCTAGAGGATTTTTAGATATTTGTTCAAGAGGTGCAGGATATGCTGGGATATGAATCTGTCATACAAATGTCTCTTACTTATCTGCTGATGAAGGTTTAGGCTCTTTAACCAGGTAACAGAAATATCTTTTGTTCAGTGAAACTCAGACTCACTCTTTCCGGCAAACTGTCATAATGTTTGAAAACAGTCTTAAAATGAGACTCTTCATCTTCTCATGTTTACTTTACTACATCTAACTACCATGTAAGAAATCTACATACAATAATTCAAAGGGATTATCTTTGGAGGCTTGGGGTACCTTAGTCATCATGCATTTCAGACTAGGTAACAAATGGTCTCAACCCCACCCCAATCATTTCTGAAAACTTTTTTTAAAATGGATTTTAAGATTCTGTTGAATCTCTTCAACCAACCATGTGTATGAGGGTGGTAAATAGAATCCATTAACTATTTAATCTGGCAACTCTGCAAGAGGTGTCACATAATTGTTGACATTAAGCGGGTGCCTTGCTTTGTCAGGACCTCCGTTGGTATGCCTAGAATAACAATAATAGTGCCATTTTTCTTTTGCAATGGCTGTAGAATTGGCTTTCCTGAATGGAACAGACTCAGAGAATCTCACTCTGTAAAGTCAAACCACTGGTATATATATTAGTGTCCATTACTGGATATAATCATCAACCCTACAAAGTCCATTATTATTCATTCATCTGGCACCTCAGTTAATAGCATTTATAGCAGGAGATTTTTTTAATCCCAAGTTTGGGGCTATCATCTGACATTTAGGGCAGCTAAGAAAGTAGTTGACAACCTATTTTATTATACAGGAACAGTAAAACCTGGCCAAGACATTTTCCCTTTCCGAAGGGAACCCCAATTTATCACTGTGACCCATTTTCTTGATCATGGCTTTAACGGCTTTGGGCACAAGTTACTCTTGTGTGACTTCCTCTCTTTCTTGCTCTACTTTGTTACCCTATAGAGTATGCCATTCTGTATTTTAAAACATGTAAAAACTACAAGAAAAATCTAGCCAAGTTAGAGTTTCTACTGGGTAATACTTTTACCTCTTGTATTAGAGGCACATACAATATATGCAAAAAAACATTTAAGGACATAAAGTGTTACAGCTATATGGCAGTTATGAATAACAATGAGTTGTTCCTTTATACAATTACTCTGTTACAAGCAAATTCAGACCAATAAAAAAACAAAACTCACTAAACAAACATGCATGTTTTAACCTTCTTAAAAGCTTATCAAACATTATATGTGAACTGTTTGTTTTACCTTTGAAAACAGAGGGCTGTTGTACCCTGCTGATGTCCATAACCATTAGAGTGTCTGCAAGATATCCCAACTAACAAATTAAAACAGAGTAAAAATGTCACATAGGGAAACCAATCAATAAAAACTACAAGAAAAATCCAGGCAAGCTAGAGTTTCTGCTTTGTGATTCTTTAAACTCCTTGTATTAGAGGCACATGGGATATATGCAAATGACCCCTTAAGGACAACAGGTGTTTCAGCTATATGGCAGTTCTGAATGCCCAACACTTTTTTCCTTTTGCACCAGGTCTGAATGAGCAATATTGAAACATGCATGAATTCTCCTACCCTCCCCATTAACTGGTCAAAAAAATAAAAACATTTTGGTGATAATTTATATGCATATATATGTGTGCTGGTGCTTTGGTCAACAGTGTGTTTGGTCAACATCTGCTTAGTCAACTGCTTGTGGTCGAGGTGTGAGAGAGTGCACAATTCTTAGGGTTTGAGAATATTCTCTTTCTCTGATTTTGTGCTAACTTGGAGTTAGTATATATCATTTGCAGGAGTTGTAGAGGTGCAAAAGTTATGATTTTATATTTTTTTTCCAGTTTTGCATGTGCCAAGGCTATTTTTCTATGGGTGCATATTAATAAGTAAACATTTGTATTTTTGGGACATCAACAAAAGTGAATGTTGATTAAACTTAGTATATATATATATATATATATATATATAGATATATATATATATATATATATATATATATTTATACATGGGTCTATTTTACTTACCGAATTTATACTTCTTTGAATCGTAGTTGGCCAACTCTATTTCAGCAAAAGAGCTTTCCACTGAAAACATGAACTACCGAATTTTTTTCCTTGGGAAATTACCCACTTGGCTACCAGGGTGAACTTTGCCCTATTCTCCACTATAGTGCAACCTTGGAGTTGGCTTATTTTGATAGGGTATGTGGTGGGGGGGCACCCCCCCACCTCAACACTTGGGTGGCTTTAGTTTTTTTTCACTTGAGGTTTTTTCTCTGATGATCAAGTGGTTTGTTTCACGGAGGAAAGAAGTGTGGTAGTCTGTGGTTTCGGTGGAATACTTTTACGCTGAAGTGGAGTCAGCCAACTATGATTCAAAGAAGAGTAAATTGAGTGAGTAAAAGTAGATCCATATGTATATCTATCTATCTATATATATATATATATATATATATATATATATATATATATATATATATATATATATATATATATATATATATATATATATATATATATATATATATATATATATATATATATATATATATATATATATATATATATATATGTATATATATATATATATATATTTATATGGATGCACTTTAGATTATCGAGTTACCAAAAACTCGAAATCCATTATGGTGTAGACCATATGATTGTGTTTTTGGAAACTCAAAAATTTAAAGTGAGTGAAATAAAAAACAGAAAACATTAAAATAACATTTCTGCAGTGGGGAAAGACCCCTGCACCCCCCATATATACGAACTTGGAGATCGCACTACAGTGAGGACACGGAAAACTTCCCGTTCTGTGCTTCTGCATACTGTGTGGAACGGGACATTTCCCTTTTCTTTGCTGTAGTGGGATCTCGGAGTTGGTATATTTAAGTATGGGGTATGTGGGGGGTGCTGGGGTGTTTGCCCTCCTGCAGAAAAGTTATTTTAATGTTTTCTGTATTTTTTTTTTTTTACACACTTTACATTTTTGAGTTTCCAAAAACTCACTCATATGGTCTGGACCATATGGGTTTTGAGTTTTTGGTAATTTGATAAATTAAAGTGAATCCATATATATTTGTGTGTGTGTGTGTGTGTGTGTGTGTGTGTGTGTGTGTGTGTGTGTGTGTGTGTGTGTGTGTGTGTGTGTGTGTGTGTGTGTGTGTGCATATATAGAGATAGAAAGATTTTTTGAGGTTATGTTTTTTGAAATTATTCACACATTTGGTGCTAATTACAATTTGTAATAATATTCCTTTAAAGAAAAAATGTTGTGACATCATAATCATCTGATTGGGGTAATGTGGTATAATACTTTATAATTTATAAATGGCTGTTGTTTCTGATTTGTACTGATGAAGCTGTAGAATACACAGTGACACTGATTTATGTTAGTTTTATTGAAATAAAGTCTACATTTTGTCATTCTGTAGTATGCTGAAATCTCTGGTGTGTTTAACTGGGTTTACACCTGTGGATGTAGGCTCCCTGCAGTGTAGCTTTATAAATATCTATACCTGTATACAGAATCACAGGTAAATAATAGTCTATCTGTCCATTGACTTTTACAAGCCTAGCTGATAACGGGAGGTCAGAATCATGCCATGTACTTTGTATATATGAGATAAAGATCTTTACCATTATGCTAACCCTGCCTCCAGATCAAAATTTCAGTATGTAGACAATCAAAATGTTGAGGAAAATATGTGGACAATCATAATGTTGAGGAAAAATAAAAAAGAGCAATTGAAGGCACACTGCTCAAGCTAGGGATACATAACCTTGGAACGTAAAGATCACAAAACATATGTTTTGCAGGGGGAGTGAGCACTATAGCACCTCCATACCCCCTGGCACTTAAATATACCAACTCTGAGATCATACAATACTGGGAAAAGGGCATATTATCCAACTCTGGTATTATAGCAATCTCATACAAATTAATCAACCAAATTAAGGAGAAATTAATGTGGTCAACTAAATCAATCACAATGTAGAAAACTATATCTATAGCTCTATATATAAATATAAATATATATATACAGGTTTACCTTTATAAAGGCAATTCACAGTGGTACGAATGCTCATATGAGTGACTCGTAACCATGAAAGTGAAAACAACGGTATTCCTTAATGTTCGAAAAACAACAAATCGAATAACAGATTTGCTGTTTTTCGAACATTAATGTCGAACGAAAAAATAAAAGAAGTGTAAAGCAGGGGAGCAAGCCCCCCTGCACCTCCCATGTGGGGGGTTGTGCCCCCACACCCTCCCACTTTAATATTCTAACTCCAAGATCGCACTACAGTGGGGAAAGGGACCATTTCCAACCCCCACTATAGTGCAATCTGCCCCACAATGTCGAATGTGCAATGAGCGAATGTCACTGTGCATTTGCTCATTGCACATTCAAACCTTTTTTCGTTTGGTGTTTGCAAACTTTTCAAACAGCCTTTCGAATTGCTCTTCACCCAAGTGTATTGGCTTTCTAAAAGTAAACTATATCTATATATATATATATATATATATATATATATATATATATATATATATTTATTTATTTAGTTATATGACATTTGTTAACCAGGATAGTCCATCTGAGCAAAAGCCCTTTTCCAGTGGAGGCATGGGGAGAAAATCTACACAGTACAAGTAAGCAGGAAAATTTATAAAACTGAAGATGAATACAGTGAAAAATTACAATAAAACAATTAAGCAAATGTAGAGAAAGCTCCACAGTACAATATAGTAAGAGGCATTATACACACACACTCACACACCACATACACACACACACACACACACACACACACATACTTGTGTTTGTGTGTGTGTGTGTGTGTGTGTGTGTGTGTGTGTGTGTGTGTGTGTGTGTGTGTGTGTGTGAGTGTGTGTGTATGAGTTTCTTTCAAGTGCTCAAACTAGTAAAAGTTTGAATGTTTGAAATAACTGAAAAATAGTTTGGAAATCAAGGTTTCTGGTTTTGGCAGTATTTGGTTGTGTGAGATCACAGTACACCAGGTAGTTGGGAATTTGCCTTTTTACTATAGTGGAGCAATCATGAAGTTGGCATATATAATTAGCAGTGGGTAATATTAGTAAAACTCAGTGAAATAAGCATAGCACAGTAACATTTTAAACAACTACCCAGTGTGGGATAATGATGAAATATTGCCTAGAATTTCAGGAAGATTACCAAGGATTAATGTTGAAAGTATCTGCAGTAACCATGTTTTCACAAGGAATGTAATGCTTCCTGTCTGAATTGGACTTGTCTTTCTTATACAAAAAGGTTAGAGGAATTATATCAGTTGCTTTTATAATATGTTAGTGCGCACCTGCTGAAGGATACTGAGCTAAAGGACTGAGAAACACTTTCTTAAAACAGTGCAAATATTACTTGTTTGGGACTGAAGCAACTTGTTTCCAGTTTATGTTTTAACTTTTTTTGCTTATCAGTATCAATTAATATACCACTGTAATCCATAGTTTCTGTATAATATGTATACATGAAAACAGCATGAAATTTAAATGTGGTGGAGAATGTGGGCAATGTTCAATTCCTGCTAATGACATCCAGCTAGACAGTATAGAAATGGTGTGACTGATACTATATGTGAAGTGCTTTGAGGGGGGGTATAACCGTACTCCACAGTGACTGAAAAAGATTCATTGTATTTTTTCTTCTTTGACTTAAAAAGATTCAGATAGGAATTCAGTAAAGCTAACAAAAATTTTTTTTGGTGTACGCATCACACCGTGATGTGTACATGAGTGCGGACAATTTTAGATTCAGTAAGCATTACTTAGTGGCACACAAGCACACATAGACAGGGTAAATTCCTTGGAATGCAAATTACCTCATTAGCAGTTGAATCTTATGCAAATAACCCAGGTGGAGTGAACCAACAAGCAGAAAGGCATCCATGTAGACTCAGTGTCAGTGTCCATAGTGTACGTGGAATTTTTCCACATACAGGAGTCTACATAGACAGAAGGGGATATGAAAGTCTACAAACATGGACCCAACTCCAGACATATATGTGCAAAAGGTACATTGCGGATGCCCGAAAAAGAAGAGAATATGTAAAATAAATCATTTTTTTTATAAATTTCGGCATGTTTTCACTGTGCATCACAGTGCGCAAACATGCTTAACAGAAATGTAAAAAAAAAAAAAAAAAAAAAAAAAAACATTTCTCATATGGTTTTCACAAATATACTGTAGGACATTGTGTTGGGTCTGTACAGCAGTGCACGCATGCTGTCACCAAGCACACATTGCTATGAACCATGTAGTATCTAGGCTGTCAGCATGGATATGTATGCAAATGAGGTGGATTTCCTGAATTGCTAAAGGGAGCAATCATGTCCGCATATCCCCTCTGTGTAGGCTCCTACACAATGTTGATATTTTCAGAGAATGTGGATGACATCAGGTGGTGTGTCTCATTATTTTTTAGGATTTTTTGTTCCCAGCCAGGTGTGTTTGTGCAGTGTGCTGCATAGCTGAGCATGTTTGTGCAGACAGACTACCCATGTGGCAGTGACAATGTAGGCAGCAATCAGTTAAAACTGGATATCTTCAATAAATATTTTTGACTTTTGTATAAGCTATGCTGCACGCAGCAATGCATAGTGACATGGTGAACACTAAACTAGGGCATGTAAATTATGTTAATTATATCCCGGGCAGGTGAACTGCATCATAATTAGCCAATCCCAAAAAGTAGACCTAAGCATGCTCCTTACATTCTGATTTTCCCTCAGTACTGTGGGCCATTGGAGTAGAGACTTGGGAATTTTAACCGAGATAATGCTAGGGGCTGCTGCAGGTCTGGTACATCTGTATGTGCTAGATGCTGAAGTCATTGCTGCTGGTGCTGATGATAACAGGCCTAGGCCAAGAAGGAAAAGAGTGTTCACGCCCAGGGTAACCTTTCAGGAGCTACATGAGCTGGAGATTATAGAGCACTACAGGGTGGACAGGGACATATTACAAGAACTCACTGAGCTCTGCCAGCCTCATTTCAGAGCAAGAGCTAATAGAGGGAAATCCATCCCAGTGGAGACAAATGTATGTGTAGCCCTTAGAATACTAGCTACAGGTACTTTACAAAGACAAACTGGGGACATGATGGGGGTGTCACAGGCATCTGCATCCAGGATACTGCACCATTTCCTGAATGCTATGCTTCCACATGCCAGTGAGTACATATATTTTCCCTTTACCCCTGAGGCAAGAGATAGCAATATGCAACACTTCTGCTGTGTAGCACACTACCGTGAAGTACTGAGTGCCATAGACTGCACACATGTACACATCAAGGCACCACCTGGTGAGCAGGGTGCAATTTAATTTAACCACAAGGGGTACCACTCCATCAATTGCCAGGTCATTTGCAATGCCCATGGGATTATCCTGAATGTGTGTGCTGGCAACCCTAGCAGTTATCACGGCTCCCATATCTGGCAGACATCACAGCTGTACCAGATGTTTGCTAGGGGGACATCCTACTGGGCCATTTACTAGGATGCTGGCTATGCTCTAGAAATGTGAATGATAACACACATCAGAAATGCATACACACCCAACAAAGAATGCCACAATGAGGCACATGCAAAAACTAGGAACATTACAGAGCATGTGTTTGGATTTCTGAAGTCATGGTTCCAGTGCCTCGATATATCTGGTGGAGCCCTGCAGTATACTCCAGCCAGATGTGCACATTTATTCATAGCATGTGCTATCCTACACAATCTGATCCTGCAGAAACAGGTGCAGGAGAATCAGCAAAGGGAAGAGATACACAACCCCCAACCAGGGCATAGGTCACCACAGCCACAGTCACAGGAGGATTTGGAGGAGGAATTCCCTTCTGATGTCACTGTAGGTGGATGTAGGTATGCTCAGTATGCCCTGGCTTTGGCTAAGAGGCAATGCATAGCACATTCACTGACATACCAACTTACTTCTACTCACATACAGGTATTAAAATTGATGCCAGGTTATCTCACACATCCTGTACCTATCCCAGTATTAGCTGTGTACTGCTTGCAACAGACAGAGTTAGCCCTGAACTACAGCTGTGCCAACTGCTGCATATGCAAGGTAAGTCCGTAACTTATACAGCAGTCTACTGGATTATTATGATATGTCAGTGTATGTATGGACCAGGTACATTATGCAAGTAACTATAGTGGGCTAGTTGGATAGAAATGAAATCCACATGGGACTACAGATATCCCCTTTACTAACATGTTTCCATTTATAATCAGTAGACCTCATGCATGGAATATTCATCCATTCTTACTGCAACAGATTACTGATACATCATGGAAGGGAGATGTTAGACAGTCAGGTTAAATGTTAGTCAGACTATCTTGTATCCAAGCAGAACATGTGATGTTGTTGCTCCAACCCCAATACAGCAGTTTTCCCTTGCAACTGCTTTAACAGTAGCTAATCAATGGTATATTAGCATTTCATTATAGAAATTGGTCATACATTGTATGACTTAAGTAATGGAGGAATAACCAATGTTCTTATTTATGCAGGTGATTGTGTGATGAATGACCCCCTGTCTGTCAAGCAGCTTCTGCTGATTAAAACACTAAGGCAATCACCTGTGTGATGGTGTTCATGGTTCTTATCTAGAAGTATCTACTTGTTTTAGATGTGAGGTATCAATAATTTGTGTTCTACAGACTGTCAGTCTGCTTGTGCTTTGCTATTTTAACTGCTGTCACATACTAATTATGTGAGACAACTTTAGAAAATCTTAGCCGATGTGAGGGAAGTGCAGCAGTGCAGAAACAGGGACAGATATTATATTGTGTAATACACAAAATCCTGGACTAGAGTACAGCTAGGTGTGGGTTGGGGTCAACTTATAACTAGCTAAAACTCCCACCGAGCATGCTCATACACTTAGATAAGCTGAGCACAAATCTGTTGCTCCTCGCACAATGACTTTTATAATGTGTATTTATGTATATATATATTAATATATATATATATATATATATATATATATATATATATATATACATATATAGCTATAGATATATATTTGTCTCTTACTATCCCTCTCTCCCTGTATATATATGTATATCTATTTTTATATGTATATATATATATATATATATATATATATATATATATATATATATATATATATATATATATATATATATATATATATATATATATATATCCATGTTATATACAGACATATATGTATGTGTGTGTGTGTGTGTGTCTGTGTGTGTGTGTGTGTGTGTGTGTGTGTGTGTGTGTGTGTGTGTGCGCGCGTATGTTTGCATTGCCTGACATATCCAGACTGTGGTGATTAAAGCTGCACTATGACAAATATATAATGTTGGTTTCAAGGACCAAAAGTAAGGGCTCAATAGTAGATAATGCACTTACTTACATCCCTCTGTCCCTACGGGATGTTACCCCACATACACCAAGAAGTGAATAAGTTGTGTAATGTATAATGTTGTGTACTCACACATTGACAGGGCAAATTGTTTTTGGCCACAGGCTTACTCGTCCAAATGCAAACAGACACACGTGGCCAAAATGGCTACTGTTGACACATAGCTAGGGTAAAAAACAGTTGTGTAACTGCTGGGCTACTAAATGAGGATGACAGTAAGAAGCAATGTATCTTTGCAGGCCACACACACTGTTTACCACAGGCCTTGTGTATGTCCTCTATAAGTAGTCCACCTGCAATCATTTATAAAGCAGACTTAAGCTGTGGAACTTGCATTAAGTACTGTGATCTGCAGTTTGTAAGACTAGGAAGATAAGGGTTCTAATCTCATTCCAGTCCATTTGTTGTGTATGTGGGTTCCCACTGACTTCCAGACTGCAATGGATATGCACTTTTTGGCCCTTGCTGTTGACAAAGGCCCCCAAACTCCTGTATTACACAAGACCTGCAGATTTGACCTACCGTAAGACTACCAGCAGCCATCTTAAAGTCAGACTTAAACTGTGACATGTGCCTTAAGTGCTGTGATTTGTAGTGTGCAAGATTAGATAGTTAGGGGTTCTAATCTCACTCCAGCCCACTTTCTGTGTTTGTGTGTCTCTCTGTGCATTTCTCTACAAAATAAATCTGATTACCAAAATGGCTTAGAAAAAGGCAGGGTTTTACACTATTTTGGGTGTAGCAGGTGACACAGGCCTCAAAATACCTGCCCTCCACAAGGCCTGCTTATTTCATCTAGCAAAAGAGTACCTAAAGAGATGTTAATGTCAAACTTGAGCTGTGGCACATGTATTATGTACTGTGATCTGTACTGTGTAGGATTAGATAAGTATGGGGTCTAATTTAATTGTAGTCAACTTACATTGTATTTGTGCTGTGTAGTGTCCTGTAAACAATTGGTAGTGATACCATTCTCACTGTAGCCAAGTTGGTGTGTGTGGATATCAGTCAGAGCATTTTACATTAGCATATGGGATCATAGGATCATTGGATTTTACTAGGCTAATAGACCTTGGGCCCTTATAATCCTAACAATGTTCTTACCCTTATATACACAATCAGCACCTATTGCCCCTGTACAAGGGGGATGCAGGAAGAACCCTTGTGATGAACTAATGGTCACCCATCCAGTTGTACAAAATACATCTGAAGAGGGCCAGTGAGGTGTGTTGACATTAAGTGGTAGTCTGTTGCAAAGGTCTGTTAAACCTGGTAGACATATCTCTCCCTCCAGCATGTTTTATTGATGTCACATACCAGGTTAAGGTCCATAGAGTGAGTAATCTGTTTACCATTTAACTTACAGCTATGCAGCATTACCAATAAAGCAGGGTCACAGATTGCCTCATTTACAAGGCAGAGATCACCTCTGAGTAGTCTGTATGACACAGAATAAAGTTACAGTGATTTCTGATGATCCCCATAGGACAGATGCTGAAGACTTGAATTTCCCTTGTAAGGAACCTTTGTGGTCTCGACAATTGTCACCGGTACTTGGAAATGTACATAACAAAATGGCCATTGCACTCACATATTGGGTTGATTGGAGAAGAGTACATGGAGGTTACAACTAATTCATGTGATGTGCTATGTAGCAGGGACATTGTTGGTACCGAAAGGAATGATATTACATATAGTTGCATGGTGTTTAATGCCATGATTATGTCAACAATCATTTGGTCATGTATGACCCTCTTGTGGGATGTTGACATAATATGGAGAGACTATGACTGCTCCCAGTTTGCAGACATCAGCAAACCATGTCAGCCATAGACATTCACTTTACGCTTATATGTTGGATAAATGGATTCCAAACCTTAGAGGACCCAGGACTGAGCCCTATGGAACACCACTGGTTACAGCTCTGTTATTAGAGGTGGATACCCCTATTCTGACTATATGATTGCTATCATGAGCCAGTTGTGATCCCGCTAATGATTTTACTGTTGCTGGCTAGCTGAGTTAGTTTGCAATGATGCCTGAGTGGGGGATAGTGTCAAATGACTTGGCTAAGTCCAGGTGGTTGTATGCATAGATGTACCCTCATCCAGGTCATTGGTGACTGCCTCATAGATGTCTACAGTGTTTAACAGGGATGATTTCCCTATCACAGATCTAAACAGTGTAGAGTCAAGTGTTTTTAGATTGCCTTTATCTTTGCTGAGATGGTCCATGATGATTTGCCCCATGACCTGACACATATGGCTAGTCAGGTTAATAGGTCTATAGTTCCCATTGTCACTGGACACACCACTTCTGTACAAGGAGATAACAGTGGCCAATTTCCAGTCAGCTGGGACACAGCCGGTGGTTACAGTATTATGGCAAAGAGTTTCCAATGGTGTTGGCAAGCCATGTTGTATAACATGTATCATGCAGCCTGGAATGTTATCAGGCACAATAGATGCTGTGTTTGTCACCTTAGATAGGCTATTTAGTACCTGCTCTTTAGAGATACAAGGTATTGGACAGGATGTAGTGAAGTCATGGTGTACATGTGGTGGAGACAGGGGAGTGCAGTTGTCACAGAACCTGTCGGCCAACAGGTTAGCTAAGTCTACAGGCTCATAATATGTGGTATCATTATGTATGACTTTGGCAACAATGTGGGCCTTTTCTTTTACATTACACATGAAATTACACAATGCTTTGTGGTTGCCCCTTGTGAAGGAGGCTAATTTAGCCCCAAATTTTGTTTTGCAGGACTTCACAGCAACACCTATTTACTTGTTTAAGCTGAGGAGGGAGTGCCACCACTTTAGGGGGACTCCTTAAGCTGAGGAGGTAGTGCCACCACTTTTGGGGGGCTTTCTCCCTCCTGTGAGACACCATTGCCTACTTCTTATTGTAAAGCCTGCTAATGGCAGTTGTCCACCAAGCAGGTTTGCTGTGCCATGCAGAGCTTGGTTTGTCCTTGTCAGGTACAGGTGAATCAATGCAGTTGCACAGGTGCTTGTATAAAGCATTGGTGTAGAGCTCAGCATAGTTGCCTATTCTGTCTGAGGGGGTGGTGCAGTCAAGCTATTTATACCATCCCATAGTATGGTATAAATAGCTTGGGGTATCAGATGTGATACTTACTATGAATGAAACCAATTTGTGGTCAGATCTCACAGTGGAGGATCTACAGTGGTCACCCATATTGGTAAGCACCCAATCCAGTACACTGTCTCCCCTTGTGTGGATGTCAACCCACTGGTGCAGGGCATTGTATTTAAGGGAGTCGACTAGCCTCTGAGCAAGTGAGTTTGAGCACAAGTAATCTACCCACTTGGTGAGTAGTTAAAGTCAACCCAAACCATCTTGTTTTGATGTATCTTGATAGACTGAAGTAGATCCATTTATGCACAGTGAGTGTCCTGATTTATGGAATTGCTCCTGTAGCTGGCAATGGCTTGATTAGGTACCCTACAAACAGTTAATAGCACCTACAGTTTCTCCAGGGAATCATACTGTCTAATTAATCTGGATGTGTATCTGTCCTTCATGAATATGGATATACCACCACCATTACTTTGCATGCTTTAAGTTTGAAGTCTGAAAGTGTAGAAGTAGGTGTAGCCTGGTATGGCTGTGATGATTTCCACAGCCTTGACCCAGTTGTCTGTGACTGCACAAATGTCTGCATCTTCCAAGGTGGGGACTGCTTTCACTGAGTGGATTTTAGTGGTGGCATTCCTAACATTTAGCAGCATAACCGTGATGTTGCTTGTAGATGGCTTTTTCTCATTGAAAAGTTTTTCCTTGTGACACCACATAAAAGGTGCTCTATGAGAGTGGCAACATCCTTGGCTAGTTGACAAAATCCCAGGAATGACAGATGAAGGCCATCTCTGGCAAAGCACTGAGATCTGTTGAGCAGGTAATCCCATGCTGACAGATAGTGGATCCCCTTACATTGACACCACACGCTACGGCAAATATTGATGTGAATCATTTTCTGTTTATATGAAGCCATCATCCTAGGAGATGGTGAAGTGCAGCTCAAGGTCAAGGGCATTCCTGCCTGAGACAAATAATCTGTCAGCCCAGTTATGTCTCTGCACACAGTCCAGAGAGGTATGTCTCAAGTCTTACACACCAACAGGAACTTTCAGCAGTAAGTGATGTTGACAGATTTGAGAGCATGTACATGTGTGATATGGTGTATCCTGGCACCTCACAGAAAGATGACCATGACCTTTCCCTTCTGTAGCCTGCTGAGAGGCACATCAATGTGTCTTATGATGTAATCTCCTATGAATAATATGTTTGATTGTGTGTTTTGTCTTAGGTGTTTCATCGGTGAGACAGTGGCGTGTGAGCTGTTATGTGTACTATGCTCTGCAGCGGTATGATTATGTGTAGTGAGCTTGTGTTTGGGTTTCTGAAGTGTCTGGTATTTACTTATGTGTCTGGAAAAGGCCTCCACACATGTGGGTATGTGTGATGTGGGTTTGGATAGGATAAGATATGCTCCTTCTCGGCATTTTCTTCTCTGCAGTCATGTCCACTGTCATTGGCCTAGGACTGACTAAATTTGCAGAGGATTGCAAATTAGGAGCTGTCATTGAAGCCAACACTGCCTCAACAGTAATCCAGGATGGGAAGCACATACATTCAGTTATTTTCAGAATCATGAGCTAACAGTAAATGCCAAGGAACACACAATACTATCCCTTGGGAAGTCATCCACCTCTGGTAACTAACATATTGATTGCACACCTCCAACAGTTAACCCAGTAGTCAGGGACCTACAGACGCATATATACTGATATAGCTTCTGACTCTCACTGGTTGGTAATATTTGAGAATGCATTCTATGCAACCCACTCTATAAGCAAAGGTTGGGCAGCATGCTCTCCAGCTAGTATAGGCGTGCACCGAGAGTTTGGCTCAGCAGCCTATGCACCATGCCTGGCAGTTCCTCACGAGTGAAATAATCAGCCTCTCCACTTCCACTCCCAGAAAGGGGAACCAACTCCAGCCTGTGGGGCAGAACTACCCGACAGCCCAGGTAGTACAGGACCAGCAGAGAGGGCACCACCAGGCTGAAGCCTAGATGTGGTGGGCCCTGGTGCCATGGCCAAGGGACCCAAGGTAGGTGGATTGCCTGTAATAAATTAAATATAAACATAAGGTAAAAATAAACATGACCAAATAAATGTTGATTAATCAAAAGAAATATAAAGAAATATTATGAGGAACACAACAATAAATAAAGGAAATGAAAGTACATTAACACCAAAGCAATATGAAATTATACATAAGGCCAACATATGAGGTAGTTATAGATAATATATTAATATCAAATCATAATAATAAATATAATTAATAAAGTAAAGAAGAGAAGGGGTGGGGTGAGAGAGAAAAAAACATTAGTGACTTTGCAGGTAATATTACTACACAGACTACTACTTCATACTTCTACATATCTAAGATTTCACTTGTGAGTACAATGACTGCAAAGATTCTGCACATACATAGCTCTCAACCTGTTAGCATGAGTCATTATGGGCCCAGCCCTACCAAATGGTGGTACAAAGGCACAATTACAGGGAACATTTTTACATAGTGTGCTCATACACTAGTAGCAAGGTGGTCTGATAATGATTTGCCAATAAACTGCATTCCAAGTAATGTCATGTATCTGCTAATCAAGGACCAGACATATGGGATAGCAGTGATTACATTCTGCAAAAATTGTAACAGTAGTTATGTTCACGTACACTAATTACACTAGACACCTGGTCATTTCTCAGTTGGTTGCCATGGGATTAGAACCCACAAGCAGTGACTACAGGAATAATGTGCACTTTATTTGAATATAATGAATTCTGAAAACAGCATCTCCTTTAAGACTTTTATTGCAACATTGTGTGTGAAATTGTACATTTACACACATGCATTGCTATGTGTGTTATCAGACTGGAAATGCACTGACCACATGAATAATGAGCACTTTATTTGAAAATATTAATTATCAAAGCACCACCTCCCGTTACACTGAAATCTGGCAGTTACATACATGTATGGCTGTGCAGGTTGTCTATTATTAACCTAACCATATATCCCCATTCATTTAGTGAGTGCTATCTACAGTATTTTTGGGGGAAAATCATCAGAGCTGAAGCTTTGCACTTAATCTAAGTATTGCACTACATTTATTTCTGACATTTGTTGCTGCATTATTCATTAGTTAATATGTAGCAGTTGACTGGTGTCAGATTAGAACACATATGCAATGAAAACAGGAGTAATGAACACTAATTTGAAAAGATTACTTATCAAATCACAATCTAATTTTATACTTTATTGATAATGTTTCTTAAAATCTGGCATTTAGACACATGGATAGCTGTCCAGGACTTCAGTTTACTTACCCATATACCATGTTCATTTACTGAGTGGAATATACAGCATTATTTCAGACAAAATGAGCAGAACACAAGCTTGAACCTTACTCTGGGTTTTGCACTACATTGCTGCATTCTTTATTGAGTTACATGTAGCACTTGACTGGTGTCAGATTAGAGCACACATGCAGTGAATACAACAATAATGAACACTTTATTTGAAGACATTACTTATCAAAGCACCATCACCACCACCATTAAAATGTATTCATTAATGTTGCTTCAGCTCTGGTATGTAGACCATGGATAGCTGTATAAGACTTCTGTTAACTAACCCATGTACCCTGCTCATTTATTGAGTGCAACCTACAGCATAGTTCAGACAATGATCAGACCAGAACAGTAATGCTTAGTCTGGGTAGACCCCAACATTAACTGATGTTTGGAAGCTATACTACATGTTATTGCATGCTTACTTGCTTTAACTTGCTTTACCTTTTCAGGTAGGCAGTGACACATTAATAAAGATGGAAGATATCCCAGGTATCTCATACTTGACTGTTAAGACTGCAAACTCTGTAATTAATTTATTGTATAATTACATTATGCATTAAGTTATTACTTTGATGTCTTCCTACTTACCATATGCTTGTTTCATCCTGGCCAGGCACCCTGCATAGGACTGGACATGGTAAGCTCTCTCTTCTGTAGCTGTGGGAAGATAAGCATACCATTATGCATATCAGTTTTGCACAGATTCAGCTTGTATATTTCTAAATTACTCGTAGATATACTTACATATCTGTGGGGTTTGCCTAGCCCTAGCTTCTTGGATCCAGGTGTCCAAGGTTTCCTCTATCTATACTTCAGGTTGTCATAGTGGTGATGACACTGCTCACCAGTGCAGGGCGGATACCAGTAGCACTGGTAAGTTCCCTAACCAACTGATCCCAGGCATCAGACTTATACTCTGTTTCCTGGTAATCACCCTGCAGCTGCCAGGGTTCATAAACCTTAACCAGGAGTCCAACAAAAACTCTGAACTCCTGCACTTCCCACTTCTGCACACAAAAGCGCACTCCTTCACCAACAGCATCAGGCATATCCACAGCCAAGTTAAGACTCCAATGAATGATGTGAAACTCCCACCTATTGGCCTTTAAGTAGGTTGCATTCCCACCCTTGCACATCATGCTGTAACTTTCAAAAAAGTGATGTGCCACTTAGCATTGAGTAACTCACACAAACCATGTGTAAGCGCAACTTAGCAATGAACAAATGGGAATAGACCATTCACCATGTTTAAGCACTGCTTAGCATCACACAGCTTTTCCAAATGTAACTATTTTTTTAATTTTAAACTAAGCCATTGTTACAGTCACCTGACACATTTTCACAGCAATAAATGTAAACATTATCACTGCTCAGGACTCAAACCTGATACTACTAGACTGTAGGTCATGGCTCAACCTATCTAGCAACTGGGATAGTGAAGTGAACTTGTATATCTCCACATATACTACAAAGGTGCCTGTAAGTGTAGCACAGCTTTGCTGCACGCGTTTGCATGTTGCTAAGTGCAGCAGAACTACATTAATTGAATGTATCCGGTTTCTATTTTTTGATGTCTAGCATATGTCTGCTGTATGTATCAGTGCAGCAATGGACTGCTTCATGCAAACAAGCACATGGAAAAAAACATTAATTAAAATTATTATTTGTGAAAAATCAATCCGGACTAGCCAGAAAACGAAAAAACAGAACCACAGACCAAACGGCTCGAACTTTTGCAACAAAAGATGACAATTTGAGTAAATAAGTTTTAGCGCTTTCTTCCACTTTATTTTAAACCATGGACTTCATCAGAAAAACGGGAACTCTCCCATGTTCCCGTTTTTTATACATAACAGGATGTGATGTAAAATAGGTCACACATATAAATAGTGTGTCTGTTTTATCTATTACAGTATATTATAGTAAAAAAATCATTCTAAATTCATTATATTATTGTGTCAACGTCATTACAATCATTTTATATTCTAACTATTCAACACTACTTTTAAAAAGTTTTTTAGTTGAGATTTACATAATACATTCTTATTAGAAAATAAAAAATGAAAAATAAAAAATAAAAAATAAAAAATAAAAAGTAATAATAATAAAACTGTTGTCGTTTATATCCAGTTTCTCAAAATGTGAATCTTGTTAATAATAAATTCTGTCTCAAATGTCAATGTGTCACATGTCTCAATAATGATCGTAAATTCTCTCTAATTTAAGAAATACTGTACTTTTTTTGAGAATACTATACTTTTTTGATTAATCTGAAAATAAACTTCAACTAATCTGTGACAAATGTATATGTAAATTACCTAATAACTACTAAATTCAACATTAGAATAAAACTATCTAATCTACTTATATACCTAATAAATAATGCAATTGATACTGACTTTACTATCTGTATAATAAAAAACATTTAATATTGATTGTGTCATTTAGTCCCGGGGAGGAATCAGCACCTAATAGCAGCTGCCACAATGTCTCTTTCTGTTCCAATTTGTTATTAATGTCACCCTTCAACACTCCCTTGTCTATTTTATCCAATACAAAAAATTCAAACTTTTTAAAGTTATTACACACCAAAGCATGTCTTGCTAATGAATTATTAGTATCCTTGTTTTTTATTGCAAGGATGTGTTCGTAAATGCGTCTTTTTAGAACTCTTATTGTTTTACCAATATAATAGTTTCCGCAAGTGACACATGTGGCCAAATAGACCACATGGTCACTGTTACAGTTGTAATATTCTCTTGCCAAAAGTGTTTTATTCAAATGTTTCAAAGTCACAAAGGAAGTATTTGTGATGTATCTACACTGCTTACAATCTTTGCATGAAAAAGTTCCTTTTGTTACTTACTGCTCGTCAAAGTCTCTCTGTTATAACTTTTGTACTCTAACATCTTCTTCACGTTCACCATATTTTTGTAGGTGAATGTTGGTTTTATACCCAAAACTGTCATAAGCTCTCTATTTCCCAAAATAATCCTCCAATTTGTCTCTATGATACTCCTGATGTACAGCATCTCATTGGACATAGGTAACGGAAACATTGTGCTACAGTCCTTTAATTCTAAATTTGGTGTCTTATCTACAGTATTGACCACCAAAAACTCATTCATCTCAATAGACAAAATTGGTTTTGCTACTCCTTGTCTTAAGTTAGCTACTTCTTTTTCCAATTTCTTCAACAATTTTAATTGATATCCTCTCTCCAAGAATAACTTCCTTAATAAAAGTAACTCTGTATGATATGTATCATTTTCTGATTCTACTTAATCTTATCATTTGCCCTTTTATAACGTTTCGCTTCATGTGCTCTGGATGTAAACTTTCTTTATGCAGATACTGATTTGTGAAACATGGTTTCCTATATATTTTGCTTTGTAAGGTGTGATTCTCACCGTCAAAATATAATGTCACATCTAAAAAATGTATTTCCTTCCCATATCCACTAATTTTAAATGTCAGGAAGCTAGTTGTTTTATTTAGATCGTTTACCATTTCTTTCTGTTTCCTGTATTGATTTGTTAAAGAAGGGATTTAATTACATACCCTCTAATAGAGTGGAAATAGGAAAACTATTAGTAGAGTTCAGGATTTTTCTGCGTAAGTTAAATCTGAAATATATTATGAAGGATGTGAACTTGCCTTGTACTAACAGGGAAAACACATTTAGGAGACCCAGTACTTATAATCACCCTTTAGTCAACACACTTCAAGTGTTTCAAAAAGTTTGTGAGAATGAATTTAGAAGTATGACAAACACAGACATAAAAGATAATTTGACATCTTGTGAACGCAAAGCCCTAGATGATTTAACAAAATCTAAAGACATCAGGGTAATGAAGGCGGATAAAGGGGGAAAGTTAATAGTTATGAATGTAGCTGATTACAACAAGGCTATAAATACACTATTAGAAGATGAGCATAATTACTGTAAAGTAAGTCTTGAATATATTTTGAAATGTTATAGGAGGATAAACACTACCCTTTTCGACATGTATTGTCAAGACGAATTAGAAAAAGAAGACTATGACTTTATGTTAACTGAGTATCCAAACATTGGAACTTTCTTTGGAATACCAAAGGTACAGTATGGTATGGATGATTTGACATTCAGACCAATAGTGTCTGCAAAAAACTCCAAAACGGAGAATATCTCTATTTGGTTAGACAGTATCTTAAACCCAGTGGCACAAAAAGCAGAACACTTCTTAAGAGACTCGTGGCACCTGTTAGAAATTCTAGCTAAAAGTAACTTTTCATATAATGAAGTACACTTTGCAACATTGGATGTAAAGAGTCTCTATACATCAATCAATCAGGAAGAAGGAGTTGAGGGTTTGAGACAGTATCTTGCTACAAGGTCAAGTATGGGTAGTTCTAAAATCAATACAATTTGTTCACTCATGGACATGATTTTAGATAACAATTTCTTCGTTTTTATGAAAGAATATTACAAACAAATTTCAGGAGTGGCGATGGGAGCCAGGGTGGCTCCTGCATTCACAAATATAGTCATGTCGAACTGGGAAAATGAACATTTAAAATGTCATAATAGTTACAACAAAGTTTTACTTTATGTTAGATACATAGATGATTTGTTTTTTGTATGGGGTGGAGAGAAGAATGAATTTGAAAACATGGTAAACGATCTAAATAAAACAACTAGCTTCCTGACATTTAAAATTAGTGGATATGGGAAGGAAATACATTTTTTAGATGTGACATTATATTTTGACGGTGAGAATCACACCTTACAAAGCAAAATATATAGGAAACCATGTTTCACAAATCAGTATCTGCATAAAGAAAGTTTACATCCAGAGCACATGAAGCGAAACGTTATAAAAGGGCAAATGATAAGATTAAGTAGACTAACATCAGAAAATGATACATATCATACAGAGTTACTTTTATTAAGGAAGTTATTCTTGGAGAGAGGATATCAATTAAAATTGTTGAAGAAATTGGAAAAAGAAGTAGCTAACTTAAGACAAGGAGTAGCAAAACCAATTTTGTCTATTGAGATGAATGAGTTTTTGGTGGTCAATACTGTAGATAAGACACCAAATTTAGAATTAAAGGACTGTAGCACAATGTTTCCGTTACCTATGTCCAATGAGATGCTGTACATCAGGAGTATCATAGAGACAAATTGGAGGATTATTTTGGGAAATAGAGAGCTTATGACAGTTTTGGGTATAAAACCAACATTCACCTACAAAAATATGGTGAACGTGAAGAAGATGTTAGAGTACAAAAGTTATAACAGAGAGACTTTGACGAGAGCAGTAAGTAACAAAAAGGGAACTTTTTCATGCAAAGATTGTAAGCAGTGTAGATACATCACAAATACTTCCTTTGTGACTTTGAAACATTTGAATAAAACACTTTGGGCAAGAGAATATTACAACTGTAACAGTGACCATGTGGTCTATTTGGCCACATGTGTCACTTGCGGAAACTATTATATTGGTAAAACAATAAGAGTTCTAAAAAGACGCATTTACGAACACATCCTTGCAATAAAAAACAAGGATACTAATAATTCATTAGCAAGACATGCTTTGGTGTGTAATAACTTTAAAAAGTTTGAATTTTTTGTATTGGATAAAATAGACAAGGGAGTGTTGAAGGGTGACATTAATAACAAATTGGAACAGAAAGAGACATTGTGGCAGCTGCTATTAGGTGCTGATTCCTCCCCGGGACTAAACGACACAATCAATATTAAATGTTTTTTATTATACAGATAGTAAAGTCAGTATCAATTGCATTATTTATTAGGTATATAAGTAGATTAGATAGTTTTATTCTAATGTTGAATTTAGTAGTTATTAGGTAATTTACATATACATTTGTCACAGATTAGTTGAAGTTTATTTTCAGATTAATCAAAAAAGTATAGTATTCTCAAAAAAAGTACAGTATTTCTTAAATTAGAGAGAATTTACGATCATTATTGAGACATGTGACACATTGACATTTGAGACAGAATTTATTATTAACAAGATTCACATTTTGAGAAACTGGATATAAACGACAACAGTTTTATTATTATTACTTTTTATTTTTTATTTTTCATTTTTTATTTTCTAATAAGAATGTATTGTGTAAATCTCAACTAAAAAACTTTTTAAAAGTAGTGTTGAATAGTTAGAATATAAAATGATTGTAATGACGTTGACACAATAATATAATGAATTTAGAATGATTTTTTTACTATAATATACTGTAATAGATAAAACAGAGACACTAATTATATGTGTGACCTATTTTACATCACATCCTGTTATGTATAAAAAACGGGAACATGGGAGAGTTCCCGTTTTTCTGATGAAGTCCATGGTTTAAAATAAAGTGGAAGAAAGCGCTAAAACGTATTTACTCAAATTGTCATCTTTTGTTGCAAAAGTTCGAGCCGTTTGGTCTGTGGTTCTATTAATTAAAATTAACTACATCTGTTTTCTATTTATAGATGTTTAGCAGATGCCTATGCACAACACAAACAAGCACATACACATAAAAAATATTAAAATAGCAATTTCAGGAAGTAATATCTGTTGTTCACCTTTTGGTGCAGGTTGCTGAGCCAAAAGGTATTGTGCTGTGCTTACTAACTGTCCAAAAGATTTCTGAACAGTCCACCATTACAACACAGCCTCTACAGTGTTGCTTACATGGATTCAAAATCCATGTTATTGTGGTCTCCCTCAGCAGCGAACCATAATTAATATGTATGGTGCACTGCCGAGGAGCAACCATGGCCGTGTACATTGGTATATTCTGTGTAGGCTCTACACGGAGCCTACATGGATTTTATTGAATCCTGGGGTCATTGTACTTTTTCTTCTTTCTGCTAGGTGTTGCATGATTGTTCTGCCTGCAAGGGTATGTCTTCCTAAAGTAATTTGTGAATTAAAAGAGGTCTTTCTTTTAAAAAGACTTGGAGCTAGCGAAAACTGTCCCAACCAATAGTTTGCATTACAATGTTACAGCCATCTTTATGTGAGCTGCAGACAGTGTGTCCAGCTTCAAAATGGAGGAAATAATCAAAGCATTGTCGTAAAATCTGCCACAGCTACTGAGGAACACCTGAATAAATTGGCAGAAAATAGAGCAGTCATTACTGCTGCTGTTAAACAATAACTAGTAATTCTTACTGGAGTTAGTGAAGCCTTGCAGGAAAGGTCAGCCATTATGGATCAACATTTGCTCAGTTTGGAAAAATAACTCTGGAGTTCAGCATCAACTAGAAATTGCAATGGAATTGTCAATGATAGGGTTGGGAAATTTGAGGACTGGTAACCTATGGAGAAGCTTGGTTTGTATGATGACATGGGAGCCTGCCTGACTGACTTTGAGATGTATGCAGAGAGAGAGAGAGAATTTGCCACATAGAGAGTGGGCTACAATGTTATAATCTCATCTGTCAAGTGAATCACTGAAAGTCTATTCGACGACTTGGCAGACACTGACGCATATGATTATTAACAACAAAAGTGTGTGCTTCACCTGATTCCCAATCATGTAGATTCAATAAACAGGTTTTCAGTATGGATTGACTGGTAATATCACAAATGACACAGTTAAAGCACCAGTATTTTATTGTGGTTAATACCAGGTTATCAGTAATGCAAATAAACTGTTAGAAATTTTGGCCATAGATATATGTCAATGGATATTTCCTAGTAATTCCAGAAAGTGGATAAATCTGTCACCCTACATTATCTGAACAGTTATTTGGTTTATTAGAGAGATAGCTGCTAACTGAAAGCTTTGACACTAAATTGCATCCATCAATTATTAAGTCTTTGCTTAGATATGCATCTGGGCTACTACCGACTCATGGAAATACCAAATGAAAAAAAAATGTTTTAAATGTCTTAGAAGGAGACATACAGCCAAGTACTGACTGCAGATCAGTAAAGCAAGGTGGAGAGACAGATTCATTACACAGCATCTCCCTCAGTACTGGAATAGATTCCTGCTGCAGATAAAGCAGTGTGACACAACATCTTTCTTCAGAATGGACCTGGATGATTGGATGGTTAGTCATAAATTTACCATGGGTTTGACTAGCCTTACCCGGCTTGAGAGGAGAGAGAGAGTTTAGGGTTGGAACTGACAAGCCATAATGATCAGAAGACTCAGTGGTCTTGAACTTTATATGATTCCTATGATAATGCTAGTCAACCTGATGTTATGCAAACCAGATATGGCAATACACCCATGGAAAGTCACAATGATGAATTATTAAGTATCAAAACTTTGGAACCATGTTTTTGTCATTGTGCTGTTGTATCGCTGGCTCAAAAGTTAGCATATTTGCCTTCTTTTTAGGAAGATCAGAAGACTGTAAGTTCTATTCCCACATCAGGTAATTGGAGTCATTTTCTAATGTCAGCATTGCATTGCAGCATAAGGGAGTCTCCAGCACTCCTGAGTGTGTCATCATTTAGATCTGAAGTTAAATAAAGGCTCCTCCTACCTCAGTTGGTGGTAGTTGAAGTAGCTGTAGAAGATCCCATTGCACTTATTAAAAAGTATTATGAAATGTCTCCAGTGTTCTGGCCAAATATCCCCTAGTCAATATGGCTACCACCTCAGATTTCCCCTGAAAAGAGGCTACTGGCCTAGTGTAACTAATCCAGTCAACAAAACACGAGATCATTAAAATAATCTTGTTAAGGTCATTACATTTAATGTAATTATGGAAGGAAAATAATTTCAAGGCCTGTTAGATTAATAAAGCATGATCAGCCTTGTTAGAACTAAATATATGTGTAAACACAAAATTATAAGTATCCAAAAAATTGAAGTTATATGAGTGGATGGGGACAAGAGAAAGTATCTCATAACACAAGTAAAATGCAAACTCTTCTAGATAAGGTCTTTGGTGCAGTTGCTTTAGGGCCTAACTCAACCTATGCAGTTATAAATAGTTAGAGGTCCCACAATTTAAGAAACTTTGGAAATTGCTGGGGGAAATATTTGGGTTAGAGACATGTAGCTCTGTCAAAGACAAAGATATTAAGTTAAACATTTTAGAAAGCAATAAGATTCAGGTCCACGTGGAAGGTATAGGTGACATTGACACCAAGTCTTGCCAAAAGACTTCAACAGAAAAAGTTCTAAAAGAAGTCAGTATTGATATTGATGTAACGGGAATCTATAACAGAGGCTCAGGATGGAGCAGATGAATGCTGCAGTTAACAAAAGAAATAAAAGAAGCTGAACATAGGCTGAATCTCCTTGCTACACCAGTGCTGACAGCTAAACAGATACAAAAGCCCGATGCTATATCTAGAGCAATTAGGAGCAAAGATGAACAGAATAAAGGAAAACTGACACTCCCCCTGAGAGAAGACTATTTTTGTGAGTTATCTTTTATAAGAGATGAGTTTGTTAAAGGGGAAAAAGTACCACCTGCCTTTGTAGGAAATGGTGCTGCACCCCCAACTCCACATCATACTACAGAAGAAAGTAATACTGACCTGGCTGACCTCTTATAAGTTCTATCAATTTGAAGAAGGCCCATTGGGAAGATAACATACTAAGTAGAGCCAGAGGGAACATATCAGAATGGAAGGGAGAAACATGAAAGGAGCATCTCTGCAGACAAATTTGCTGTATAGAGCAACTCAAGAAAAAAAAAACAGATAAAAGTTCCTGGCACCAAAGCTCTTAAGAGCCTATGTAATGACGTTAGCACACACTTAGTCTTGGGTGATCATCCAGGGATGAATAAGATTAAAGCTACAGTTCTATCTAGTTATACTTCTAGCTAGAGTTTACTGGCCTTGGGTCTTGGAAGAAATTAACTATTTCTTTGCAGCCTGTATGGAGTGTCAAAAGACAGTACCTAATCCAGGGTTTAGAAACCCACTGATATGTTTGCCTACAACAGAAGTGTCATTTGAGTATATAGCCATGGACACAGTAGGTAAACTTCTGAAACTAAATTGCGGTCACAAATGCATGTCACCAATGTTTCCAGAAGCAGTGCCCTTATAGAATGTGAATAGCAAGTCTACATTCAGAGAACTGGTACAGCTGTTTTTGAGACTAGAAATTTCCTAAGAAATTCCTATTGACAAAATCCCACCATCCATGCCTAGATTAATGCATGCATTTTGTCATTTTTTAAGATGAGGCATTTTAGAACATCTGTATAAAACCATAAACAGATGGGCAAGTTGAATGTCTAAACAAAGCTTTAAAGCCTGTACTTCAGAATACCATAGGAAAAGATGATGAGTACATGGGAACAACTGCATCTTTACTTTCAATTTCCTTTATGAAAAGTACCACAAGCAACTATTTTCTGTCTTTTAGAACTATTATATGGGAGAAACCCCCAAGGCTTGCTAGATATAACCAAAGAATCTTGAGATAAGGAAAACACTCTTTTTAGGAGTCTGATAGGACATTTTACAGTATTTCAGAATAGGCTAAGAATCATAATGTACATACTCAGGGAGCATATAGAGAGAACACGTTTCTCAAAAGTTTATAATAAAAAGGTTCACCTTAGAATATTCAAAATGGAGGACAATATATTTGAGTTAGTACTCACTGCTGAAAACAATTTTCTGAACAATAGCAAAGCCCTTTTGAAGTGATAAATTAAGAGAAGTGAATTACAAATTAAGGCAAACTCATAATGTAATAAAGTTAAGATTGATGATACACTGTCAGTAGCCCAAAGATAGGGAGTTAAGGAATAGGGACCTATTTCCATAATGACTTGATGGAATTAATTTAATCCAGCATCACATTAAGACCACCTCTGCTGAAATAGTAACTATGAAATTGTACCAGATACCAGAGTACAAATATCAAATAATTTAGGAGGAAATACAGAAACTCCTTAAGCTTGGTGTAATTGAGGAATCACAGAATGAGTGAAATATCCCCATTCTACTACTTCTTAAATGTGATGGGACTATAAGGTCCTAACAATATTCCTCAATGTCTGCTGAGAAACATTAAGTATCTCCTAGCAAAACCCCTGCATCAGCCCTTCAACTTGAGTGTCTCCACTGGTTGTGTCCATGACTTAGGCAGAATAACTGTTGTGGTGCCCTTGCATATGGTGACCCCTTAACTGATATTTGAAATTACAGGCCTACTAGCCTGACTAGTATTACATGCAAGGCTATGTAACAAATTATACCTGAACTAATTAACAATGATATAGGTGACTTTATATCCCTGGATATGTACCAGTTCAGATTTCTAAAATGAAGATTATCCCTGCTTAGCCTGACTGAGTTCTTTAAAAAGGATTACTGAGGCCGTGAACACAGGGTATACAGCCCACAATGATTATTTAAACCTCACCAAGACATTTGACAATATACACCATGCTGAGATTATTTATAAACTGTCACAACACAACATTAAACTACATATAGTTCACTGGATTGATAATTGGCTGAGAAAAGTAATACTGTTAAGGCTGGGGGCATTTGGTCTAGACAGAAAAATGTCACCAATGATGTCTCCCATGACACTGTCCTAGGTCCTCTTCTGTTGAGTATATATTTCTATGACATAAAGGCTGCTATTAAGGGACTATGGTTAACCACTAAGAATTGCAGTATCGTTTTCTTTGGTGATTCTACCATCATTACTGCTTACCCTATTGGTAACATTCCACTTAAATTTCATACAGTGATCAGGGACATGGGTATGTATATATGTCAATAACAATGTTTCCTCTGGCCAACATGGTTAGAAAATCCTTCTACCTTGCACAACTTAGCCGTCATAGTACCTCATTAAAGTCTGAAGCCCGATTTTATTCATCTCTTAGACCTGTTATTGAATAAAATTCACCCTTTGGCATGTATCTTGTTAAGCACCTAAAATAGCTTGAGACACTTTAGTGTTTTGCCAGGATAACAGGGAGAAGGATAGCAAAAACAACAGGCAGAGAAGGTAGATGCCTCATGAAATTGTCCCAAACTTGCTGAAAAACAACAGGTCAAGGCTTTATAATAACAATTACTACTGCAACTTCATCCCTGACTTTGTTATAATATTGTGTGACCTCTGCCTGACCTGACCAAGTGTAGGACTTTGTTAACTGTGAAGTGGACAGGGTATGACAGACCAGGTTATACTGGATGTTGAAAGACATGCTGTACTTTTAACCCATACTATTAGCCACAGGTTTTTCTAAACATTTTGTTTTTGTATTCACAGTTACTTCTGAGGAAGGAATTGGAGAAGTACTGGCACAAACATGAGGCGGGTGAACACCTGATATGTTTTATAATGGAAAACTGATTAACACTGAACAGAAATATTCAGTGAATGAAAGGAAATGCTTGGCTATTAAGTGGTATCTCAATGGTTCTATCTTAAAATATTGAAATGGCAAATGCTTCAAAACTTACAACTGAGCTCAAATGCTGGAAACCTGAACTGTGCAGAATGACAGCACGTTGGGAATTGGGATAATGATCCTTTTCCTACTGTGGTGAGATCCTGGAGGTGGAATATATAAAGTAGCAGGAGGTGTGTGTGTGTGGGGGGGGGCATAGCCCTCCATGCAAAATAGGTGTATTGTGTGTTTTTTACTTTTCTCAGCTTACAAGAGTTGAACATTTGGGGTCAACCTTTTAAGTTTCGAGCATTTGTCATTTTGATACTCAAAGGTAAATCATTCTCAATACTCTTAATGACTATATTTTGGTGAAATAGTTCTTGCTAGTTACAGACCATACACTGCTTCAGTGTCTCTTTATACAAAAGGGTAACTATTCCAAGGTAGCCAGATGGCTCTCATCTCTACAACATTTGCAGTGTAAAATTTTACACCACCCAGGTTGCTAGTATATGAATGCAAATGTGTTGTCACTGCCTTACTCATTAATTGAATGTGTAAGAATAGATGGTTCTATGCTGGGGGTAGGTAATATAGTGAAAGCTAGGTCTGTGGAGAACACTGAGGGGAGTGCTGGATAAGACAGATATAGCCAAAGCCATGGCATAGCGGGACAAAGTTCTGACTACAGCCGGAGTCATCCTGGCTCAATCAGTTTCTCAGGCATTGTAGGTGTTGAAAGGGAGGATTGGCATGACCATCCTCGAGGGAGATGGTGATGATCTCGGCATTCCCCTGCATTTGATCCATAGTGAGGCTGTGAACACAGAAAGAGCATCATACAAAGAGGGAGAGGGAGGAGGACATTGGCTGAGCTGCTGCAGAAGTGGGGCAATATACTAGCATTGCACACCTGCCCTTCAGACATTACAGGTGAGAGCACAAGGGAAATGGGAGCAGGGCATAAGTAAGAAAAAAAAAACTCATTGTAGCGGGGTGATGTCATCCCACGCCACCTTGATATCCTCTCAGACCCGAACACTAATCAAAGTTAGTCTGGGAAAAGGTAGGTAAACCTAAAAAAGAAGAGGCACCAGGGTCTGCTGATGGTCAGCTGAATATAAAAAGTAATCTACAATAAAATATAAGAAAGACATCTTATGTGACATTTGCAGGGCTTCCAAGAGGTGGAAGTGTCTTGTGATTCATGGGTAGTTTAGTAGAAACCTTGAAAATTAATGTCAGTGGGACATTCATCAGTTAGGAATTTGATTATATTGCATGCAATATGGTAGTCTTTTTTTTTGCTTTGTAACTACTAAGAACATTTGTATGTTATAATTTATTATGCTGTGTTATTTATACGTATAGTGAAGGCATAGAATTATTGGACAAAAGATTTCAAATTCACTGTGTGCTAGATTCTTTTTGTCTACAAAACCATATTTTCTTTTCTACTACCTTTTGCATTCTTTACTATTATTACAATGAAAGAATAATGAATGTTTGAGTACATGTAAAAACTGTGAGAGCATAAACTTTTCTTTTAGATATCTACTATAATTCTTTATAGAATTATTTTCAATGCAGCTTCTAAACAGTTTTTTGAATGAATACTTTGAAACTTAAGATCTTCCTGTATAATAAAGCCTTCTAATAGAAGTGACCAGAATTGGTGCTACTCTGTCATATTAGTAGCTTCACAATGCAATAATCTCACCTTATGTATGAGAGATACTATCTGATTGTTTTCAGGGTCCTCTATTTCTTTCTGTGAAGACATTTCCTGTGATACAAGAAGAGGCCGTTTCCTCTAACATAATCATTAAAAACTGGTAGTTGAGATAGGAAGCCTTTAGCAGAAGTGCAAGTTCCTGCTAGAAGTGCAAAAATAGATGCAGTAGGTTAAGCATATTGAAGAAACACAGTTTCAAGATGGCCTGGTTAAAATGCATACTGTTTTCATTGCCATCTTCACAGAAACATGGAATTTACCACAAAATAAAATAGTTTTAATTCCATAAATTATTATAATTATTACACTTCCCAAAATTTGCAAATCTATGTTATGTAACTAAATGAGGTCTACCTGATGCAGCAGTCACAGTCATGTATACTCCAGACTGCTACATTGGTTAAATTATAGGTTGTGCAGTTTGTTAACAGAGATATTGGAAATCTGATGTACCTATGATTGTCTTAAGGGATTCACATGACATTGACCGCACAGATTTCTATGTGTTTATTTCTTTATAATGTTGGTCATTGGCTAATTGCACTGAAACTGTGTTGTATCATTTAAATCAGGGAGATGTCATAAATCAGACAAATGAAAAGTATACTTGAGTGATGGGTAAACAGAAACCTAATAAATTAGCCTTCATGGCAGCTCTTCAGTACAACCAGGTACAAAAAGGTGAATGTTCATCATACTATGAAGCTTAGCAAAAGGTGTATGTAGGGAGGAGCCAAATCTCACAAAGGTTATAGAAATTATACCTATCAAAATAATACTAATACATTTAATTTAACATCATGGCTGCACTTTTAAACAAAAAATTATTACATAATGGGAAGCTACAAAATTTTGACCATATCATTATTAAGTTTAAGTTAAGAAAGACGTGGCTAGAAATTCAAAACTGTTGACAAATAGCTAAACGTAAGATTGATCTAATGCAACCAATAGTCATAAATTCTTTCCCCACATTCATTGATTTACTTATTATTTTAATGCACCAGAGTATACTTGGAAAGGGACTTCTATCTAAAATATATAAGGTGCCCAAGAATTTAATAGTATGTTACAGAGAAAGCTGTTGGGACTATTTTAGACTTGTTAATAATAATTCCCCAAGTGAAGATGATAAAAAACTTATACTCCAGTCTTCAAAACAAACTACTTCATCACAAAGGTAGATGATATCTCTTGGAAGTTGTTACATAGAACCTTTATCACACCACAAAAAAATGAACTGATGTGTAATACAGACATAGGTTGCTGGAGATGTAAACTAAATGTTAAAGCTGATTTGCAGCATATGTTTTATGTCTGTAAACAACTTAAAAATATTAGGATAATATGAATTTCTTTATAGTCTGTTTTTAATTATAAATTAATGCTGACCAAATCTCTAACTTTATGTTGTGAAGGCAGCCAGCCCAGCTAGATGGAATTTTGTAAATAATTCTATGTTATTTGTGAATAGTAATATAATCTGTATGCTTGTCTTACAAATGTAAGTAAACTGTATGTTATGTGCTGAGCTTTAAAAGTGTAACAACAGTAGCACCCTACTAGAAAAGAGCAAAACTCTTTAGAAAATAAGTTGAATTATTTATGATAGTGTTTATCTTAGCTTGGAGACAGAATGTCTGCAGCTCGAAATTCTTCTATTGTCTGGAAACAGAAATAATTATAGGTTTCCAAGGTAAAAGTGTTTAACAGTTTTACAACTTCCAGTTTTAGGAAAACCTCTTAGAGATAAGTATTTTTAACACAGAAGTGTTATATTTTAAGCTCCTGTTAGCCCTGGAACTAAAGGCAGAGGTGACAAAAATGATGTAATCTAAGATAACCCAGCAGAAATATTTGATAGTAATTTAAGAACTATCTCAGAGAGTGAGAGAGAGAGAGAGAGAGAGTCTGCACATTTTGTATTTGTCTTTGGACATGAAAACATCTAGCTTCAGCACTTCTCATCTGTATTTGCCTTGCTACTAGTAAGTACTAGAGTGCAGTGATTTCTCTTAGAAATAGATAGGAAGACAGTAAAAAGTAGCTTATATGTTTTCTGCATTTATGTGAGACTGTCCTGCAATGTTGTTTTAAAGTATTTCCCTGTGATTCTGAACTTTGTTGTCACTGTGTTGTTATTGAGTATTGTCTTATGCTTTTATTATTTATTATAAAATATATTTAAACATTTTAATTGTGGCTGGTTTGTTTAGAGATATTTGAGCTCTTAGAGTACTTGCATATGTATTTGGTGACACTGTACAGGCCACTCTTAAATAGCCTTAAAGTCTTGGACACACTTACCAGTTGGATAATAGTAACTTTACACAGTAGAATTGGTCACCCTTTGGGAAGGGCTTTATAGTAGCTGATAGGCAGAGCTTGTTGGTGGCAGTGATTTCTACCTTATTGTCTGGGCAGAAGGGGGCATAGCTAGTGAACCTGTGCTAGCCTTCCCCAGGAGTGTCTGTGTGTTTGTATATAAATCATATCTCAAAGTGTGTGTGTGTGTGTGTGTGTGTGTGTGTGTGTGTGTGTGTGTGTGTGTGTGTGTGTGTGTGTGTGTGTGTGTGTGTGTGTGTGTGTGTGTGTGTGTGTGTGCGTGTGTGTCTGTGTGTGTCAGCTACTTGAGAGGGACTTGAAGCACTGGTTGGACAGAGAGGGTGCTGGAGGTTTTGGCTTGACCACTTGGCTGAAATATTAACCCTATAACTGTGCCAGTGGGGAGTCCTATTGGGGATCTGGAGAGAGAGGGAAAAACAGCCCCAGACTGACTGTGATCTCTGTGTGCTCTTGAGGGAAATTGTACTTTACTGTGTGTGTACTTATCATCCTCCCAATGTGCATGTCTTTCACTGGTGTTAGTGGTGAGGATTGAGGAGCCTTGATTACTAGGCCAGTGCAGGGGTGTCACATATGTAATACACCTATTTCCACTTGCATCATAAAAATAAAATACCCTGTTTTATGTAGTATCTTAACATTAGCAAGTAAAGTCATCATCGAGAACTGGAAGAATCATATGACTCCTGCTATGAAGGAATTTGGGTCTATATTAGATCATGGAAATGGCAGAATTTTGAATGATCTAATATCGAACCCAATATCGTGAACACTGAAAACAATGAAACTGCACAAAACTGAATTCTTTCCTAGGGAAAGAATTTGGTTGGCCGTTGTTGTGGCTTCGCTGTTTTCAGCGATGCAGTGGAAAGTTACGGGTTGGGTTAAGGTAAGTGTGTGATTGTGTTGATGTTCGGGTTAGGGAGTGGGTTGGGTGAGTTAGGGCTAGAGCGCAGGTCATGTAAGTGTACGATTGTGACAGTATTTGGGGTTAGGGACGGGTTAAGTGAGTTAGGATTAGGGCACGGGTGAGGTGAGTGTTTGATAGTGAGAATTTGGGGTTGGGGTGGGTTAAGTGAGTTAGGGTTAGGGCGCAGGTGAGGTGTGGGTGTGATAGTGATGGACCTTAGGGTTAGGGTCTGGGTTAAGGTAAGTGGATAGATTGTAGTGTATGTGCAGTGTAGTGTAGGGTTAGATGTAACTTTTAAATGTATGTGTGTGGATTATTGCTTTTTACTGTGCTTGTGGTGTGTGTGTGTTTCTCGGAACAGCACATTTTTTCCCTGGGAAAAAAAAATGCTGTTTTGAGGTTTCGATATTGTTAGGGTTCTGGTTTTGCAGTTTGACGTTATGGCCTTCGATAATAAGCCATTTCGATGATCTGATATAGAGCCAAGGAATTTGTACACTTGACAACTGAGGTCTGTCATCTTGAACTTATCACGATCAAGAGAAGAACATCTAGAATCACCTCTTCATATAATATATGGGAGGAAAAAATTATCTTACACTTGTTGAAGGTTTACCAGTGGAAAAATTAAGCAATCAAAGAAGAAGACCTCTGGTATTCCACCACAGCAAAAATCCACCACAATAGAGTCCTGTGTCAAACAGCAAACAAATTTAATGAAAAAAGTAAAAACACCATTAAAACTCCATAGTAATAGAATGATAAGCGCATTCAGCTATTTAACTTTCTTCAGATCTGAAGAAGGCTAAATAGCCGAAATAGTAATAGAACGATAAGCACTTTCAGCTATTTAGCGTTCTTCAGATCTGAAGAAAGCTAAATAGCCGAAAGCGCTTATCGTTCTATTTCTATGGAATTTTAATGCTGTTTTTACTTTTTTTCATTTGTTTGCTGTTTGACACAGGACACTATCGTGGTGGATTTTTGCTGTGGTGGAATACCAGAGGTCTTCTTCTTTGTTTGCTTCATATAATATATGGTTGAAATTCAAAGAACTGCTGGATAAACAGACTTTAATAATGAACTAACAATTGCTCATCACATTTCTTTTAATGTTTAAAAAGTTTTGTTTTACTGTAGACACCATTGTAAATAGTTAAATTAGTTATTTTTTTAGATACATATATTTGTTTTATAATATTTCTATTATCATATATTAATGTTTTCTTGTTAAAATTAAAAAAAAATTGAGAAAAAAATGATACTACAGTGCAGCAAATGTAAAAATTCTGTGTAGGAAGTGATAGAGACCAGATTGACTCAGTGAGCTGAGATTGAAGCACAGTTAGAAAAAGAGAGCATAAGGTATTTCAGAAAGGAAAGATGAAGTTTAGGATAAGTTGTACAAGGAAGGGGAATAATGACTTGGTTTGTTTAGTTACTTATAACACAGCAATGCAAATGGAAAGGATCAGACTATGCAATAAATTGAAGGGGATAATGCCAGTATATAACTGATAGAGTGCTGACCAGATAACAACACAGAAATTATTAAGCATTGTTACATGAGGCTGAAGGAACAAGAGAGAAATTCCAGGGCAGTTTCAATTCCAGCCTGTATCAGTCTCACTGTTTCACAAGTAACATTTAGTAGTAACATGGGCTATCTGTTTTAAAACTCAGAAATGCTCTTTTAAAGATATGCAGGATCTTTGTACTCTGCAGACTAGACAGAAATGTGTCTTAGACTGAGAGATCAGATATACCTGTTCTAAAATATTTCATAGTATGTGTGTTCACTGGTCTTATATTATGTCAGATACATGTGATACAGATATTTACAGCTTTTTTTCTTTAATTATTTCTTTTTCCCAGAATGTAATTACTTTTTATCAGAAATCAGTACCAGTAAGAATCAGTATCTATTTATTAGGTCTATGTTAAATAAACAAATGCTTAAAATGTCAAGTATAACACACTCAAACACTTGTAAGCGAATGTTTATTTAATTGACAGCCCAGAATGTCAGAAAACGGAAGTTCCGAAATATTTCAGTTGGCCAGCAGTGACATATGTGACGTATTTCGTCATGTAAGCTACTGCTAATGGTGCCATACAGTGCAGAAAGGGATAATTTCCCTTTTCTTCACTGAAGTGTGGTCTCAGAGTTGGTATATATAAGTAGGGGGGTATGGGGTGCAGGGGGGCTTGCCCCCTGCTTGCAACGTTACGGTATGTTTGTCTAACTTTTTTTTTGTTACGATGTATTGGAAGTTGCTGTAAGTTGGTTTAGTGTTCTGTAGGACTTGGAGGGGTAGGTGGCCAAACAAAACATTTCGATATTGTGTTTTGCGATATTCTTGGCTGTTGGTTAAATAAACATTCGCTTAAAAGTGTTTGAGTATGTTGTACTCGACATTTTAAGCATTTGTTTATTTAACATAGACACAATTTATTTATTTTCTTGTGTGCATTTGGAATTTGTGACCATAGCTGCTTACTGTTTTCAGCATCATGCCTATGACATGCATTCTGCTCTGTTTTCATATAAAACATGTTTAGAAAGGAAATAAAATCATATTTACTGTGTCTAAGAACATAAAAGGGTCTCTTTCAGAGGTTATCTCACTGAACTAAAATGGACTTAGATTTTCTGAATAAAGATATATTACACTTAAAATAAACCAATTGCACATTTTTTATTGGTATCATGTAAACAAAAGATGAAACATTAAGAAGCAAACATATAACTGCTGATTTATTGCAGGTATGCTTGTCCATGACAGGCATGATCATTTGCATTAGCAGGCAGTGGAAAAACCAGAGGCACAGTTTTGTTTAAAATGGATATCATGTGGATTCTTGCCAAGCAAATGCTGTTCTCTGCAAGCATTATTAATATTCAGACGTGACAGGTAGTTGCATAATGGTTTATATTCTGGGGATGTGCCACAGTAGGGTCTTCAACTTTCATTAATGTGCTCATAGAATTAAAACTGTGTATGTATGTATGTATATATATATATATATATATATATATATATATATATATATATATGTGTATATATGTCTCTATATCTCTCTCTCGATATATATATATATATATATATATATATATATATATATATATATATATATATATATGTGTGTGTGTGTGTGTGTGTGTGTGTGTGTGTGTGTGTGTGTGTGTGTGTGTGTGTGTGTGTGTATAGCTAGATAGGTATATTAAATGACACTGAAAGAGAAAAATGACCTTACCTTTTTTAACTGTTTCAGTTGTACTTGGAACCACTGATCTGATACAGTGCATAAATGAACTATCGACTTGCCCACAAAACTACATTTCTTCAGGATCTGCAGGTAAAATTTATATGGGATTATTTGCCATATTCATATTCCTTTCTGAGGATGTTTATTACAGTATTATTCCACATATTATATCTTTTATGATGATTTTATGTACAGGTCCATTGCATGAGGCTAAATAAACAGATAAGAACATTACCAAGGTTTAACAGCATGTCTATTTTTATTCAGATATTGATAACAGATATCAGTGCAAAATTATTTTTGTATGTAACCACTTCCAAAGATAAAACACTGTCTACTGCCAGTGAATACTTTAAACTTAGATGTTTCTTTATATGGTCAAAATCCAGATAGCATGTATTTCAAATAGAAACTTTTTATAATGGATTTCAATGTTTGCAATGTTTCATTGATTAAACTAACTTGCATATATGGTATCCTGGGATCAGTGCTCTACCTTGGTTAAGAAATTCAAAATAAAATAAAGTAAGTAAAACTAAAATAACCATTAGTTAGTTGCATGATAGTGAGTTGTGTGATTGTTTTAAATATATTCATACCCAAGGAGTCTGCAGTTGATCTTGGGGCAGAAAATTTGCAGCAAAACAGTGGATGAAAATAGTCTTATGGGATTAAGCTTTATTTTATGAAACAGAACAAAGTCCTCATTTTGTTATTGTGGGAGTCGTAGTCCATTTTGGATTGTTCTATGCCTCCTCTTGATATCACAGTAAAAGGACCACAATACACACACACACACACACACACACACACACACACACACACACACACACACACACACACACACACACACACACAGCTTATAGAGCTTTGTCTGGTGACAGGATGCGTGAGCTTCACACAGAAAGATAAAGTATAGACAAGTCTGAGGATCTGATTCCAAAATGTCTTACATTTGTCTTGCTTTTACTGGAAAGGCTCACCCAGACCCTGCTATAGTTTGCTGTGAGTGAAAGGTTAGTTTCCTTTTTATTTGTTGTATTTTGTTTTACTTTATTGCCTTTTTCTATTTTGTATACTGTGATTTATTTTCTTTACACTGTGTTTTACTTGTATTCTGCTTTTAACTGCATATTAAAACTTGAAAAGAGAACACAGCTCTGTCTGTTTTGAGTCAGACAGAAATTTTTACCACCCTCCCACCCGGTTACTGTTGTGTTTTTACACAACACAGTCTTTTTAGTTGCCTGCCCTTTATGGCAATTTGACCATATATCTCATTTCCTCTCTGCTTTTACTGGCTGGTGTGAGTAAGCACAAAATTAACATTTTGTGAAATCACTCCCCTTCAACTATTTAAATTCACTGAACATCCTACTCTATTCCGTAGTACCAGAATACAAAAGTGACCACCCCCTTTCAGTCTATCTTGCTGTTTTAAAAATAGTGATTTTCCACTAAAACAACTTTTTAGACAGGCAAAACTTAAATTACCCACTTTCACATCTAACTCTTCTAGTGCACACTGCAGTGTTTAGGGTAAAATATTTTTTCATCTTACCTTTAAGCATCTATTGCAAGACCACCAGTTATTGGAGAGCCCCATATTCTACCTCTCAGTAGTCATCTTGGGATTAATGTTTCAGTTTTTTTTGCTGGTGAGAGAAGGAGTACAGTTACATTATTTCATGGAGACTGCTCATGACCAAAAAGCTTAATAACTGTTTTATAGGTGACAGCTTGAATCTGTACTTATATTCTGATCCTGGTGAGATTAGGAGCAGAGTGCATTGATTCTTGACTCTTTCTGAATGGAGAGTGAGTGTCTGTGGTTAATGTACCTGATTAGAGAGGTTGCTATTCGAGGCATCTACCAGAAAAAGGCTACAAACCTGCAGACCCTTGCATCATCTGGGACAACACTGTGGATCATCAAACAGGCCACGGCCTGCTTCTCTTCTTGGGATTGGTGCTAACATTTTACTTCTGGTGAGAGAAGAAGCAAAAGAGGATTGTATCTGAACAGAGTGAAGCTGTGCTGAGACTAGCATTAGTAGTAGCCAGGCAGTAGCCATTCATGCGACTCCCCTCTTTTCATCATTCTTGACAAGCAAATTATTCATTTATTTTTCAGTAAGTACTGTTTGATTTCTTTCTAACTTCAAAATATCTGCCTAGGTGGGGGGGGGGGCCTAGATGGTCAACTGAGATCAATGAATTTTGAGAGCTCCATAAACTAGTATAATGTTTGTTTGTCTTTTCAGCTTTTCCCTGTTAGGGGTCGCCACAGCAGAACTCCGGTCCGCTAATGATTGGCAGTCGATTTTTATGGTGCCGAGTTGCCAGCCCGATGCCCAACTTTCAGCGAAGGTACGCCCATTCACGCATGTCTTTCGGAGGCCACCCGACCGCGGGGAGGACATGCAGACCCACACAGAAGGCACTAGTATAATAATATAGGAACATTGTATTATTTTCAAGTTTAAGACATCAGGAATCTATAGATAAACTACTAAACTATGTAAATTTCAATTTTGGTGGAGATATACAAAAGTTTTCATGTCAAGTAACTTAGAGATATATTGAGTCACTGAATATGAACAACTCAAGGAATTCTCATCCAGATGCTGCTTTGAAATAAGAACTGCAATTGATGACATCTACCTTACAAGAACTATCTTTGAAGATGGATGGCTTTAAAAATGACTTAGAAAACCTAAATTCTCAAAAACAGACTGATACTCTTAAGGAACTATTACAGCAACACCATACAATAAATAACAAATCTAGAGACTTCTCTAAATGACATTGAAGGGATACTCAGAGGAAGAATTCCAAAAATAATTTCTGCTTAAACAAAATACATGGCTGCTTAACAAAATAGATGAAAGGAGAAACAACATAAGGGTCTTTGGTCTGCCTGAAAACACTGAAGGGGAAGACATTATTTCATTCATAACAACCTGGATTCCTGAATTTTTAGACTTGAAAGAGGGACTTTCATTTGGAATTGAAAGGATGGATAGACCAGTGAGGAAACCTGCTTTTAACTCAACAAATACTCCACCTAGATCCATAGTTATAAAATTTCTTTCATCTCTGGACAAGGAACGAATATTAAAATCTGCTTGAAGAAAATCACCCTTAAAATACAATCAAAGCCTGATAAGGTTTGACAATGATTATTCTTCCAGACTACTGTAACAAAGGAAAAAAAGTCTGGCCAATAATAAAACTGCTGAAACAAAACAACATTAAAGCACTGCTGGCCTTTCCAGCCAAGATATAAATACTTTTTGCCAATGAGATGAAAACCTTTAATGACTTAGAATAAGCTACTATATTCATCAAAAACATCAACATAGTGTCTCTCCCAGAAGAAATGAAATGGATGACCCCTACTCTTAAAAGAATAAAAGCAACAACTCCTTTGACTGATGCTAGAAAGAAGAAACAAAAAACTGATTCCATGATAGCTGTCCCAAAAAAAAAACTCTTACAGCTACATTTCTTAAAGTATCAACTGATATGGTACATCACTTGTCATCTGTTTTTATTTTTTTAAAAAAGAGGGTTTCTTAAACAACTGTGAAACAATAAAGATCTATTCAGAATGTTCATTCAGAATGTTCAAAGAGTCCAATAATTCTTCACAAACAAAGGTACATCAAGATGGATTGAAAGGAAACAACATTAAAACACAGCTTGCATTTTCAGCCAAGATAAAAAAAACTTTTTGCCAATGAGATGAGAACCTTTAATGACTTAGAAGAAGCTGCTATATTTATCAAAAACAACAACATAGTGTCTATCCCAGAAGAAATGGAATGATGGCCCTTACAATTAAAAGAATAAAAGAAACAAATCGTTGGAGTGATGGTGAAAGGAAGAAACAAAAAACTGATTCTAAGATATCTGTCCCCAAAAAATAACTCTTACAGCTACATATCTCAAAGTATCAACTGATATGGTAAATCACTAGTCATCTGTTTTTATTAAAAAAAAGAGGGTTTCTTAAGCAACTGAGAAACAGTAATAATTTATTCAGAATGCTCAAAGAGTCCAATAAATCTTCACAAACCAAGGTAGGTCAAGATGGGTACTATTTATATTATATATAAGCCAAAACAAAGCAACATATAATATAAACCTAGAAATTTCTATTCCCCTACTTGAACTCAATGAATACTTATCTTGTTCATTTTTCAATGTTTTTACTTATAATAATTTAAGTAATCAATTAACTAATTCAACAAGGTACCATTCATCAGAGTTCAGACTCAAATGTAACAAATTAACATCATATATAATAGCAGTAACAGTGGAGTGTTTTCAAAAAAAAATGCTGTCATGGAGACTAATGCCTTCTTCAGTTAAAGTATGATTTAAAAATGTCATGTGTATCCTGGTTAACTAATATTAGCAAGCTCTTAGTACAAATGTCATCATTATTCTGTCTAAATATAGTTAATATCAATTATGGCAGGTATCACAGCTATGAGTGCTGTTTGATCAATCCTGATATGGTGTGCATGGATGCAGCTGTGTCTGGCAGCTAGTACAAATGCCATTATTTTTCTGTCTAAACATAGTTAATATCAATTATGGCAGGTGTCAAAGCTTTGAGTGCTGTTTGATTAAGCCTGACATGGTATGTGTGGATGCAACTGTGTCTTGCAGCTGTTGTATGTTGCCATTTTCATCTCTGGGAATATGTGGGTTGTGGCTTGTGATCGAGGTTTACTGATGCTTGTGTATTAGGAAGAGACATTTGGTGTTATAGCCTGGATCCAGGAGAAGGGGTAGATAAAACTGTTATTTGGGATATTTTGGCAGAGAATAGTTTGTTTATACATCTGCTGAGGGAGAGATGGGAAGGCTGGAAGAATGTGTTATCTCTTGTTGTGGCAGCTTGGTGGGAGGGTTTTTTTTTTTTTTTTTATCTGTTTGCTCTCCGTTCTTTTCCTAGCTGCTGTCTCGCTGAAAGGGAGGGAATTTAGGTTTGAAGTTGCAGTGAAGGGAAGCTTTGCTTCAGGTGCATCGCAAGCCATTAGTATGCAGTACACAGACACACTAACAGAAACAGATGCTCCAAGGTTGCTATGGTAATGGAGACAGAGTGACAATAATGCTTAATGGCACTGAGGAGCCTCTGAGATGATTCTTGGCAATGTATCTTTTGGTTTTAAAAAAATATATATAATAAAAGGGCTGTTTTGAACCACATGTACATATATTGATGGTCTCCCAACACTTTGTTTAGCTCATTAAGTTGATTCTTGATATAAAAAAAAATAAATAAATAAAAAATAAGCGCAGTTTTATATTTAAAATGTATTTTGGTCCAAACACATTGAGGACTTACATAAGAGTGGAAGTCTGAGTTATTGTGAAAGACGAGCACTTGATCTTGTGTAGAACCCTTTGCAGTGGTCTGGAAGGTTAGCTTGCTTGGACGTGTAGGCATATGGGGATTGCTCATTCTAGGTGTGTTTGGGGTTGCCGGGAAGTGCTAGAGAGTCATCAGATTTCCTTCATGGAAATATCTGTGGGAATGGAAGGTGTGTTGAGTGGATCACTGGTAGAGTGGCCACTGCATGGAACAGGTTGGTAAAATGGAAAAAAAAAAAAAAAAAAAAAAAAAAAACAATAGTTAATAGTATGATTTTAGTAAAGCTAAGCATAATATATATAATCATCATATAAGATGAAGCAGTCTGCAGAATTTAGACAACATGGCCTTGTGTATAGTAACACTACTGTCTCAACTTTTCATACACTACATTGAACATCAAGGGGAAGCATGATGAATTATTTATATGAGTAAACATGCATAACAAGTCATGTAATTTCTTTAACTTGAATTGTAGTTTTTGTAACCCATCTTGACCATATACAATACTTAAGTGGTTACCAAGGTAACTAATGTTTTATACATGACATCAAACTGAGAAAGTTGTTCAAGAGAAACAATAGACGCCTGAACTTGAAATATCATAGAATGTAACAATCATAATCTGAACAAATAGTATTAAACTGACAATAGCCACTCAATTTAATAGCATGGGCTTGTGTATAATAACACTACTGTTTTAATGTGTCATAAATGCAATATACTATATTGAACATCAAGGGGAAGCATGATGATTTTCTCATATAAGTAAATGTGCATAACAAGTCATATAATTGCTTTAACTTGAATTGTGGTTCTGTAACCCATCTTGGCCATACATAATACTTAAGCTGTTACCAAGGCAACTGTTTTATACATGACATCAAACTGACAAAGTTGTTAAAGGTAAACAATAGAAGCCTGAACTAGGACTGTCACAGAACATAACAATCACATTCTGAACAAACAGTATTAAATTGACAATAATCATTCAGTACCTTTCCTGATTATACAAAATAGAATGTTGCCATTTAAATCTAAAAAAAATTAAGTATATGCCATAAAATGGCTATTTATGAATATGGAAATGGAACTTGTAATCATTAATCACAATAAATTAATTTGTTGCTTTTAACCTATAATTTCATTCATTTTATAATAAGAAATGACACATATGAAAATCCTTATATGTAGGAAATGGGGGAAGAGGGATCCACCAATAATTAAAATGCACTAACTTTCATCAATGTTCACATAAAACAAATGTATTGCTTTCAGTACATTATCCACAAATAAAGTGATTACTTAAATGCTGGCAAACAATGAAATATCACTACTGATATATCCAGTAAAATACATTGTATTATAAACATTAGGTATAAATATTATTACCATCTATTTATATTAAGTAATACATTTTGAAAGACTTAATCAGTAAGGGTGAATCTGTTAAATAACTGTGTGCTATATTTTTTTACTGAGGTTTTCTATATGATACATCCTATTTTATTATGATTGAATTGCTTGTCATCTATCTTTCATGTAAATATGAATTGCTTATACAATAAGTAGATATTTATAGTGTATTAGAATTCTGTATAATCTACAATAGTACTATATCTGTTCAAAATAATATAAAGATTGCTTATTCCTATTACAAATATTCTCCATATGACAATTCAATTTATGGAGCTCAGATGTTCTGGATTGTCAAGGTATGAGTGATAGTCTGATGGACTTAGGTTTATCCATCAGATTAGGAATGATTTTCATTCCATGGCTAGCATGGATCTTAGTTTTGTTAATATTTATTGATTTAAATTTATTTCACAAAAACATTTTAGTATGCCTGACCAAAAATTACTTTATTAGTAAACACTCAAAGTATAAAACTGATAATTTCCTTTAAAAGCTCAAACATATACTTTATAGTTGGCAGAGGAAAATGTTTAATAATCACAATAAAACAGAAAAATACATAGTCTAAATAACCTAAGATGGATTTAACTTTATGATCTTTAAATTCCAATGGCTTAAACAATCCTAGCAAGAGATCAAATCTACTGAAATATTTAAAAGCAAACAAAGCACAAATTTTCTTCCTTCAAGAAACTCATTTCAAAACAAATGACAATTACAAATGGAATCCTAAGGAATATATGATATTGGCGCAACCCACTTATAAGACATAGACAAAAGAGGTTACAATTTTACGGAAAAGAAATGTGATTAACCCAGAAACCATTTATAAGTATGAAGATAAAGACGGCCTTATAGCATTAGTAATAGTTAAATATAATAACAGAATATGGACCCTAGCCAATCTATACTGGTTCCCAGGCATTGGAACATGAACTGTTAAAAAAGACTTGGATTTCATTTTTCAATAATTATAAAGGCAATTTAATATTAGGAGGAGATTTTAACTGTATATATGATATTTCTGAAACTAGAAATAAAAGACCACTTCATGCATCTACTGTAGCAAAAACTTTAAACAAGTGGGTAGAATCATTTGATCTTGTAGATACTTTCAAATTTAAAGAAGATAAATCTTTGTTGTTTTCCCATCAAGATCATAGATATGGTACCCAAACTAGAATAGCTAAAATATTTGCTGCCCATGACTTACACTCCAAAATCATTTTCTCAGTCACTCCCTGCCCCTTTACAGACCACAATACATTGAATCTAAATCTTCAAAATGGTACAAACTATTAATCTTTAACTCCAGAATTCCGGCATATATAACTAAAATTAAAGAGTTCAAACCCTGGTTATTACCTGACTTATAGTTCTTCTTAAATATTAATTACACCACAGAGATAAATAAATTAACAATATGGGACTCATTAAACACTTACATATATAGCAAACCCCTAACTTGGTATAAAAAATCAGAGAATGGGATTCTGAATTATTAGATCTACAATCCAAACTTTTGTCAGTAAAAGCTGAAAAAAATCAAAATCAATTTGGAGATGAAAAAGAAAGTAGAAGTATTAAACAATAAATGCAATTAAATTTTAACTCATAAACTAGTTTAGCTTTAGAAAAACTAAAATTTAATATTTGGCCACTTCTCCCAAATATCTACATAATTTATCCAGAAGAATCAAAATACAATCAAAAGCTAATAACATTAAAAGTATCTTCCATGAAAAGAAAGGGAAAATGTCTCAGATATAGGTGACATTCTTAATGCCTGTAGAAATCACTATATGGAACATTTCTGAAAAGAAAATATACATATTGATCAATTAAATCTAGATGAAAAATGTTCTAATGTAAAAAAATACCAGAAAAATTAAATTGAAACTAGATTTGCAACCACCCATATCCTACAAAGAAATTACAGATACAATAAAAGAGGGTAAACATAATAAAAGTCCTGGTATAGCTGGCATAATTATGGAAATATATAAACTTTTTCCTTCAAAGATAAAACTCTATTAGAAATTCAGTCACAAGCTTTAATACCACCCTCTTGGAGATATTCCTTAATCGCACCAATCCTAAAGGAAAACAAATCCCCAAACCTCTGTACCTCATATAGACCTATATCATTATTAAATAATGACTATAAGATATTTATGACAATATTAACTAACAGAATGAAAATACCACTATCCAAAACAATAAATAATGATCAAACTAGAATTATATATCATATAGACAAACATGACAATATTAAAAAGGATAATTTCTCTTATAGATTATGTTAATAAAGGAAATAAAGAAACACTCATAATTGGCTTAGATATAGAAAAAGCCTTTGATTCCCCAAATTGGGACTATTTATTCAAAATCCTACTGCTATTTGAATTTTCTGCATCCTTTGTTCATCTCCTAATATGTATAGATATATATATATATATATATATATATATATATATATATATATATATATATATATATATATATATATACAAATAATTTAGCGTATGTTAAGTTAGGTCCTTTTACCTCTGAATCTATACATATAACAAAAGGCACTAAACAAGGATGTCCCATGTCACCGATTCTATTTGCTCTGGCTATTGAAATATTGGCAGATTCAATTTGTAACAATATAAAAATCAAAGGAACATATGTTTATTAATAATACAATTCTAAAGTAATGCTATTTGCTGATGACATATTACTAGCATTATCTAATACAAAAGATACTTTAGAAGACTTAGATATATTAATTGACAAACTTCTCATGACTTCAGGACTCCATTTCAATAAATCAAAATCAACATTTTTATTTTTAAATAAAAAAAAATTAACTGCAGACTAAGGGGGAATAACATCATAGGGAAACAAGAATCCACCTTAAAATATCTAATAATTGAGTTATGCAGGGTTAATAATGAATTAGTCTCAAAAAACTACAATAATACCATCAATATAATTAAAATCTCTGTGGTAAAATGGATCAAAATAATATTAACATTTGAAGATAGACTACAGTTAATAAAAATGGTTTTACTGCCCAAGATCCTATATAAAGCCATGGCAATACAACTCTTGCCAGAAAGGAATATTCTTAAATAAATAAATTCATGCCTAATAACATTTTTATGGTTTCCCAAAAGAATCAGAATAGCTTTAATACATCATATCAGACCATGGAAAGAGGTAGGATTAAGCTTTCCTGATATAGAAACATATATAAAAGAACCAATATCTAAAACAATCTCAGATTGGATAAGTTCAAATTACTCTGCAAATTAGAAAGAATTACTAACTGTAATATCAATAAATGAATTTGATTTACAAAAAAAATTTCAAATAACAGATAAAAACAATTTATCAGGGCACGTATTGTATTAGTATGCAATATAACATAACTAAACCCACCAAAACTCATATGATTAATTACATTGACTCATTTAGGAAAATTATTAATGCAAATATAGATTTAAAAATCTGGTTTGATCTTTTAACAACATTTATAGTCACAAAGAACTTTCCACATAAAATATATAGAGGAACTATTAATTCCTGGGAACAGAAAGGATTTTTTGTTGGCTCCAATGTATCAAAGAACTAAAAGATTTAGGTATGCAAGTAATACAAACAACATACAAAATTCCACAACAGGACTGGCTAACGTTACAGAGAATGCTGTCATATTCGCAAGATTTAAGTACAATAATTAACAATTCTTCATTTAAAGAAATACCTACATTTATGAAATACATATATGAAAAACCTATATAATGACTTTGACTTGGAAATAGTATTTCAAAATTTTACAATGTATTGATAAACCATAAAACAACCAAACTTCATATTGGAAATGTATAACAAAAGGACACTCAATACAGTTAACTGAAGATATTAAAACAAATATCTTATTATTGATAAAATATAAATCCTTTACACAATACTGGAAAGTTTTCAATTGGAAATACTTCACAGAGCATTCTTCACCCCAGATAGAATCAGTAAAATGAGTTCTTCCATAATAGAAATAATAATAAAAAAAAAAAAAAAAACAGGGTGCAGGTAAACGGATCCTTCAACAAAGTAATCAAAATATAAAGCAAAAACAGAAGAAGGATCCAGACAACGGCAAACAAAATCATATATTTAATATGAAAAAAGACACAAGGTAAGCGCTTTCGCAGCTGCAAGCTGTTTATCAGATAACCATTACAAAAACTCATTCACTTTTATATTTAGTCACACCAATAAAATATTCACTTTAATCAAATTTGCAAATGTTGCCTTAAAGTATCCTAGTGTCTAAAAGGCCATATAACCTATCTAAACAAAATCATATACTAATAGATACTAAAAATGATAATATATATATATATATATATATATATATATATATATATATATATATATATATATATATATATATATATATATACTGTAACCTGGAAAATGTATAAAAAACAAACATATATACATTCATATACATATTAAAATATATATTGGATATATATATATATATATATATATATATATATATAAAAGGATATATAATACTATATGTATATATATATATATATATATATATATATATTTATATATATATATAATGGATATATAATACTATATATATATATATATATATATATATATATATGTATATATATAGATATCTAGCTATATATATATATATATATATATATATATATATATATATATATATATATATGTATATTGCCAAGGACTGAGGCACACTGTGCAAGTATTTACAAAGACTCTGTTTAAACATATTGCTGATAATCCAGGGCATAACTTTAAGTTCATGGTTCTATAAGTTATACAAGAAAATTACACCTATGTTAAACAGCTACTGAACATTAATGGTAATATTTTATTGAAGCTATCCTTTATGGACATGGAAGCCCAAATGGAGCAGCGGGATGTGAGAGAACTGGAGAATTTACTATACAAATTGGAAAGGCAACAATGGCAGCACCTACATCTTGAGGCCTATCTGCATAATAGAGTTATACCAAGAGGCTTACTTACATGTCCTATTAATGCCTACATACGGCTGCAGTTATCCGGAGTTATTAAGAAGATGGCAAAACATTGAGCTGGACTTTAATTACATTCATCTTCTAATTTATTATTTTAAACCATTTTAGAGTGAGTTGGTTCAGAAGGTAGAAAAACTGCAGTGTGAATTGAAAATTAATTATACGGATATAGTTCACATTACAATACGTGAAGATATTTATGTCAGTGTTTTTTGCTATGAGTTGAATCTTGAACAACTAAAATCTAAGAAACTATTACAGGATTACAAGGACTTTAAAGATGGGCATATCTTTACATGACCACACTGAACAGTAGTGGCTAATTTTGAAATAACTGATAATAAAACACTCAAGAATAATGCATCTGCCATTGAAGGGACAGGGAATGCACAAGGGAACTCAGTGGTATGGAGCTCCAGTAAAATGCAAGGTAACGATATGTCTGTGAACACTTCCAGGCAAAACATCTCAGTGAATGCTAATAATGTCACCTTGGTAGCTAGACCTAAAGAATATAATGCTCCCTCTTCAGTTACTATGATGGTACCACTACCAATTTTGAGAACTCAGGAGAGAAGCCAGATCACTAAGCAGAAGGAGAAAGAAACACTGGCTGTCAATGGAATGGATGGACCAACAGGGATGCAGCAAGCAGATTCAGAAAATAATGATTTGACTTTCAATTTATCCTTGTTTTCAATGACTATACTTCAGAGAAGCCTTGTGAATAAAGGGTTAAACTTTATATCAGCAATACCTACTGCATTGAATGACATCATTTTGAATTTGAAATTATTTGTGTGTAATGTCATGCTGAGTAGTATGTATGGCACTGAAAATATATTTTCCAAAAATCCCTTGAAGAGACCTAGTACATTTATTATGCAGAACACAATAGCACTTGACACTTTTATACAATTATGTGAGCAGAAAATTATACATTTTTTACATAGTTTTAAGCACCGTTTTTACAATTTAATGAACTAAGAGAAAATGGCTTTACAAATATTAAGAGAAAATAATGAAATAGTTATTAAGCCTGCGGACAAAGAGGGTGGAGTAGTGATAATGGATTGTGAGGATTAAAATAGAATGAGATTGATGCTCACAGAGGACAGAACATATTCCATCATTAGCAGACATCACGTTAAAAGTATGATCACTGATATTCAAGGCCAAATTAATGATTTATTGAAAATGAACAGAATAACCAAGGATTTGAGTGATTATTTTGTTACTGAACTTCCTGCCATTCCAGTTATTAATGGTCTCCCTAAAGTGTATAAGGATAGCAGCAATCCTCCATTATGGCATACTGTATCTGGAAATGGCTGGGCAACTGAACCTTTGTCTGTCTTTGTAGAATGTCAGCTTAAGGATATTGTCTTTAAAGCACCTACCATTATAAGGGATACTGGACAATTTTTAGAATTTTTAGCTGATTTTATTAATACAACAGAGAGTAGTATCCAGTATTTAATGGCGACCCTTGATGTCCAAAGTCTTTTTATGGTCATAGCTAATTCTTATGGTGTTACAGCACTGAGACACTATTTGGAGAACAACAGTGAATATGATGCAGTAAAAATCAATCTAATTTGCCGTTTACTGGTCTTGATATTACATAATAATGTTTTCATTTTTGAACAGCATGTATATTGGCAAAGATGGGGCGTAGTTATGGGCACATCTTGTGCCAATAGCTACACCAACCTGGTGCTTGCAGGTTGAGAGGCATCTGTTATATTAAATGATAGAAATCCATTTAAGTCATCCCTGAAGTTTTATAAGTGATTTGTAAACAACATATATTTCGTATGGGGAGATACAGCTGAAAAAATGGAGGATTTTGTTTCATATCTGGAATCCACCACTGATTTTCTCAGATTTATGTTGCATTACTCAGATTTGGATATTGATTTTTTTGATGTGAATATCTCCAGAGATGGAATGAACATGATTAAGACCAGTCTTCATCAGAAGAAATGTAGGAAGAACAATTTATTATGCTGAAACATCATGCATCTGAGATATGTTTTTCCAACATTATAAGGAATCAAATATATAGATATTCCAGGCTTAGTACTGTTGATGATTATTTCCATAGATTGGAGGACATACTGGGGACAAAATGCTCAGCAAGAGGTTACAAAGATTGTGAGGTTACTGGAGAACTAAATAAGGTAAATATGTTAAGGTACCAGAGCAAGACCGTATTTGAAAGACAAGAGAAATGCCCTTCCATTCCTGGATAAGTTTAATGAGCAATGTGAAGGAGATGCTGCTAATATCACTTCATGACAGAATAAAATTAGAAATAGACTAATGCTAACTTACTTCTGTAATGTCAGCTATATATGTGACATCATAGGAAATAATTGGAAAATAGTACTACTTGATCCACTATTAAAGAGATAGTGGGTGAAGAGCCACCATTTAGCTTTAAGTGCAATCGGAACTTGAATCCATTATTATGCTTTTCAAATTATAGCCATAATAGAGTGCCATTACATGGAATAGACCCTCATCCCTGTGGACTTTGTTCCAGCTGTAGATATTTTTCCAATAGCAAAAAATTCATTCAGCTGAGATTTGGCAAGAGATATATGAATAGACAGTACGCCAACTGTAGAACCACACACGTTTTCTATCTAGCAACATGTGCTCTATGTCACAGTTTTCACATTGGTAAAACAGATATACAATGCAAGGTACAGATTTCTAAACATATGAGTGACATCCGCCTTAAAGACCTTAAGAGACCTCTATTTAACATATTGTTGATAATCCAGGGCATAATTTTAAGTTCATGGTTCTACAAGTTATGAAAGAAGAGTTTTAGGGGTGGAGATATTGTTTTAAGGCCACTGGGACTCAATACGAACTTACCACTTAAACCGGCATTGAAAGCTCGCAACCTATATAAAACGACTTGATAGGCTGACATGGAGGCAGGGTCCATACATCTTTATTTAATTGGCTGATGTGACGCTGCAGACTGAATAATAAAGGAGCCATTTAGTATGATTCCTATTGGCCAAGAAAGAGGCGAGGGCTGAAAACAGTGATTCTGATTTGCTATGATATATTTAAGCAGTAATCCACACCTGGGTGTGGGTAATGCTGGATTTACCCACGGTTGGTGTGGTTTGGTCATGAGGGCAAAGCCCGAGTGGCCAAACAAAGACAATCGTGGGTAAATCCAGCATTACCCACACCCAGAAGTGGGTTATTGCTATTATACAATGACATTATTTAAGAAAACAAATACTTACTTTTCTTAAATAATGGCATTGTATAATGCCTCTTTGCTGCCTTTCCGCAGCTGTCCAGTATTCTGCGGCAGTTGTGATGTACTGTGCATTCGTATAGTTACTCAGTACATCAGAACTGTGTGTGTGGAACCAACGGAGAAAGGAAGATCTCTGTTGCTTTTAAAAGCTTGTCTCGCTATGTTAAAAAGAGATTAACATAGCGAGATAGCTTTAAGAAAAGCAGCGGATATTTTCCTTTCTCTGTTGCTTTTTTTAAAGCTGTTTTGCTATGTTAAACAAGTTTAACATAGCGAGACAGCTTTAAAAAAAGCAACAGAGAAAGGAAGATCTTTGTTGCTTTTTTTTAAAGATATCTCACTATGTTAAACTCATTTAACATAGCAAGATAACAGCAACGGAGCTCTTCCATTCTCCATTGCTGTCCAAAAAAAAAAAAAAACTTATACTAATGGAAAAAGTCCGGGCGACTGGACCTTTTTCCATTAGTATAAGTCTTTCATTTACAACTTGCACGCTGACCAATCAGCGTACACATTTTGGAATATTAATGGGGGGGGGCATTGTATAATTTAAATATTTAATGGTTATTTTAATTTTAGATCTGATGAAGGGTATAACTACCTGAAAACACATATCCTGCTATTCACTTTAGGTTTTATTAAAGTTCTTACATTTTTAAGTAAACGGCCTGGTGAACTTGCTGGTTTCTTCATGTTTTTAAATATATGTATATATACATATATATATATATATATATATATATATATATATATATATATATATATATATATATATATATATATATATATATATATATATATATATATTTTATATATAAATAAATAAAAATATATATATATATATATATATATATATATATATATATGTATATGTAAATATATATATATATATATATATATATATATATATATATATATACATGCACACACACACACACACATATCCATTCCCATAATATTCACTACACATGTGATTGCTAAAGTTTTTGTGTTTCATTTTACTTGTGTATATGCTACTGGGATACACAGAGTATAACATATCTCATGTCAGGCAATTATTTAACCTTCTCTACAAGTATGCAACAAGTACTCATGAGTGATTGCATGTATCATAACTTCTTAGTTCCTTACATTTTTGAAGCATGGCAGAGCGTTTTAGAATAACATCAGATACAGGTTAGTGTAGCTGTTAATGCTGCTTAAAAGTAATATGCTACCATATTGTTATAGTTAACTTGTGTGCACAGTAATTCCATTACTAGTATGTGTGAACCAGTATACTGCTCAATGTTGCATGCACATAGACCAATGGTACTCAGACTATAGCATGTTAGCAGATATCAACTGTATGTATATCCATGTATGACTGTACAGCTTTGTACACTAACTTCCTTCAATATATATGGCATACCTGAAATTCCCACACATTTCTATAAATCTGCTCATCTCTCACTCTGGTAATATGCCCTACGTCATAAACATGTTTATTTGTAAGACTTCATTCTTTTTTGAAAATCTGTCATTGTTCTGTGGGTTGTGATGATGTCTGAGGAAGTGCGAGTCTCCTGAGTTCTCTACACTATGATGGCAGTTATACAGCATTGCTCTTATGTATAATCCCCTCAGGGCAAGTTCACAAGCTGATATGGACTGGTGAACAGAGGGTGCAAAAGGTGAGTATGATTAGTAACTAACATAGCTGCTCATAGAAGATGACTTTACACAGTACTGGGAGGCCAAGTCCCCTCTGTGCTGGCTACAATGACCATTGTTCATGGCTCTGGTCTTGGTCTTCACAGAGAACTGAAGAATGATCTGCCTTATGCCATCATTTCACCCCCCATACCTTGTCTGATAGGGATGAGCAGGCATAGTCCCATCATTCCACTCTTTTCCCGCCATCTCTTACAGTCACTAAATGAAACCAGCTTGTCAGGGTCATAGTAAAGGCATTATCCCTCCACGCCAATAGAGCTGGCTTCCACTGCAAGGCCATTGCATTCTTGACATACACATTTGACTCAACAAAGGTTGGCAGATACTGGTACTGTGTAGAATAAGTCCCCCAAAAGTTTTACATACTAATTAGGTCCATTGATGACATATGATGCTAAAGAGCAAAATATTGCAGCCAATGTGATGTTTAAGTCTGTAGTATCCTGTGATGCTCATACATGACATAATCTCTACATGGAGAAATGGTACAGCTTCCTGATACCAAGGTATGTCTACTTATTTATGCCACTTCAGTTGTGCTGTATCCCTTGTTGTGTCTATGTTCACTATGCACATTACTGTAGTGCTCTGCTTCTACTATGTGGAAGTTGAAGACTTGCATGGAATACACCACCCATATATTATGAAATTGCTTATATTTATGAGGCTTCATTTGGAAACAAATCTATGTAGATAGTTAAACTCTCACTGTAATGCTTATTGTGGGCAGCTTTTGTGGACACTGATGCATATTTCTACAAATACATGTTGCCATAGGTATGTTGCATTCTTAGCATCGAAAGCTGTTTGCTGTCCACAGCTGCTCATGACAAGCATATTTCAGAGGTTGCAGATAAAAAAGTAATCACTGTAAGTTAATTTACAGTAATGCAATTCTCCATATGTATCTGTGTGGCTGTATAACCATAATGTAAGCAAAGCCAACATACTCTGCATTAGTGCACTATCCATAAATCTCTATAGTTAATGTTATAATTAACTATAACATTAACTTTAATTCTTCCAAACATTATACTGCATCTAATTAATCCAAGCACTCAGAGTAGTTTGGTATTAAGTACAGTTGTGTAAAATCTTACCATAACAGTAGATGTCCTTGGCTTCACCACTGCAGTATTCATTACAAATGGAATTCCCTGCTATAAAGCCCACCATCCAGCTTGTTTATAAAAGTCTACCATTGCTTTAATATGCTGAACGTCACCTATGCACTCCTTGCATAGTGTAGGGCATGAAGGTGATGCTCTAGCATACCATCCTCAGAACTGATTGCCCTAGTAGGAACAGCAGCCCAAGGAAAACCAAGGAGTACTTGCACATCCAGGAAGGAAAAAAGAGTAGGGGGATGAAGGGAGGGAGTGAATACTGCAGCAGTAAAGGTAAGGACATCTACTGTTATAATAAGATTTTACACAACTGTATTATGTCCTTACATTCACTGCTGCACTATTCATTGCGAATGGGAGAGTGGAAAAGCTGAAGAAGAAACTTGGGAGAAGGAAGAAGCAACAGAGCCCTCTAAGAAGCCATGAAGAATGGCATTAGCAAAACCAGCTCTAGCTCTGGAGATACCATGCAACTGGTAATGTTTGTTAAAGGTATGCACAAAAGGTCAGGTAGCATCGTCGAGAATACAATTAGTGTTTAAGCCTTTGAGAAAAGCACCAGAAGAAGCCACAGCTCTAGCAGAATGAGCTTTTACAGAAGAAAGAAGGCTCTCGCCATGAAAAGTGTAACACAAGGAAATAGTCTTTGAAATCCAAGTGGAAATAGTTTGCTTGGAAACTGCCAAACTAGGATGAAAGGAAACAAATAACTGGTCAGAGTTTCTGATAGCTATAGCTTTTGCCAAATAAAATCTGAGCTGACTATGCACATCTAAGGTATGCAGCACCCTGTCACTGTCAGATTGTGTAGTGGGGAAAAATGTAGGCAAATTAATAGACTGATTAAGTGACAACTCATTAACCACCTCGGGCATGAAAGAAGGATTAGTCCACAAGGACACCCTGTCCTCATGAAATATCAAAAAAGGTGGACAAGCCATAAGGGCTTGCAACTCAGACACCCATCTGCCAGAAGTAAGAGCTAACAAAAGAACAGTCTTCCAAGAACAATGTTGCAAGGAAGCTGAAACAGCAGGTTCAAAAGGAGCCTGAGTCAATTTGTCCAGAATTAAATTAAGATCCCAGGGAGGAGGAACAAGCTTCCTGAGAGGTATAATATTAAAGGACACCTTTAAGAAATTGTTTATCCTCAAATGTAGAAGCTACAGGGGAGTTAAAGCCAAACAAGCAGAAAGACCTGATAAGTAAGCCGTAATAGAAGAATAGGCCAAGCCAGCATTGAGCAACTCACACAAATAGGAGATAACTAAAGGGACATCCACAGAAAGTTGGTCCAGATCACAAGAAAGGCACAAAATAAAATCCTCTTCCATTTAGACAAGTAGGATTTCCTAGTAGTAGGTTTCCTGGCCTCCTTAAGGACCCACAGCACGTCCTCAGAAAAAAGGTGCCTATGAGGGATCAAAACCCTATCGCCCACACTGTCAGTTGAAGCATGGACATGTAGGGATGGATGAGAGACCCCTTGTCTTGTGTGAGGAGATCCACCCTGTGAAGTAACTTGTGATGATTGCCCTTGGCTATATGCAGAATTAGAGGGAGCCAGTGCTGTTGAGGCCAAAAGGGAGTCAACAACAATATTTTGGGAGCAGCCTGTTGAATGTTGAACAGGACTCTCGGAATGAGAGGAAGTGGAGGGAATGCATAAAGAAACATCCCCTTCCAAGAAAATGAAACTGTGTCCACCTTCTATATCAGGGGATCTGGGACTCTGGCACAAAACAGAGGAACCTATCTGTTCAGAAGGGAGGCAAAGAGATCTACTTAAGGAGTATCCCACTGGTGAACAATGTCCAGAAACGCATCCCTGTGAAGGACCTGCTCAGATTGTCTGCCACAGTGTTCTGATCTGAAAGAATATAAACTGTCTGAAGAGCCTCTTGATACTGGATAGCCAGATCCCATACCAGAAGTGCCAGCCAGCAAAGACAGTAAGATCTCTGACCCCCCCCGTTTTTTAATAAACCACATGACCGTGATATTGTCTGTGAATACCTTGAGAGGCCCTGGAGAGAAGAGAGAATGAAAGGTCTGAAGAGCCAGCATATGAGCTCTCATCTCTTTGATGTTGATGTGTTCCTTCTGCTGATGAGGTGACCACACTCTCTGAACCCTCAGATAACCAAACATTGCTCCCTATCCCACATCTGAAGTGTCTGTGAACAGATCCTGAGAGGGAAGAGGAGGTTGAAAAGGGAGCCCTGGATTCAGAGACAACTGATGAATCCACCACAGAAATTCTTTAGTTAAGACATGGGAGAAGAGGAATATGAATGTCCAGAGGATGCACATGCTGAAACCACACTGACTTCAGAAACCACTGGAACTTCCTCATGTGGAGTTTGGCCAGAAAAAGCATTGAAATGTCAAAAGCCATGAACCCAAAAGCTCTCAGAAACTCCCTGACTGAAATGGAGGCCAGGGGAAGAAGAGTTTGAGAGAAAGAAATAAGAGTTAAGGCCTTTGGAAGAGGCAGGGATGCTAGCATTGGCACCGTTTGAATCCTGCAACCCAGAAAGACATGATCCTGAAAGGGGTTTGGGAAGTCTTTTTGAGGTTTATCATGAACCCCAGACTCTGAAGAAGAGAAATGGTAAAAATAAAGATTTTGCAAAAGAACCTCTGGAGAAGATGCCTGAAACAGCAGGTCATCCAAATAAGGAAAGATTTGGATCCCTTGAAGACTGCAAAAGGCAATAACAGGAATGAGGCATTTGATGAATACCCTTGGGGCAATAGAAAGGCCAAAGAGCAAATCCCAGAACTGAAAATGCCAGGAAGCAACAGAGAAATGCAAAAATCTCCCGAAAAGAGGATGGATTGGAATATGGAGATAAGCATCCTTGAGATCCAGAGACAACATAAAGTCCTGAGGGTGCAACAGAGGAAAAGGAGACTGAAGGGACAACATCTGAAAGGAAGGCACCTTCAGAAAAGTGTTTGGATGGGAGATGTCTAGAATTGGTCCCCAAGTACCTTCTTTTCCAGGCACTAGAAACATTCTTGAATAAAACCCTGTCCCCCTTTGGGACACAGGCACCTCTTGAATAGTACCTTGAGACAAGAGGTCTCAAAGAACCTCTGGGAAAAAAAGAAAGCTCTTCCTGAGGAGGCTGAGGAATGCGCATAAAAGGAGGGAAGGAAATCCAGACCATAAAGTACCCCTGCCGAATGACTGACAGAACCCAAGAATCCTGGGTGATTCGGAGCCAAACAGGAAGAGAAAGAGAAAGGCAAACAGAAAGAGGAATGTGGCTAAGAATAGGTGGATATTCAGACAGCACCTGGTTTGTCAGGAAAGAAAGGCTTTATAATCCCTGCAGTCTGAGTGGCCTTAGCAGGAGGAGCCCATTTACCACCCTTTCTACCTTTAGAACGAGGGCAATATTGCCTATGAGCAAAGCCTGACTTAGAAGGGTAGTTTCAGTGAAATTTAGGCACAGGAGAAACAGACATGCTTAAGCTTCTGTAAAGCCTTCCCCCTTGTCCTGAAGAGACAAGTAAACCAGCAGCCGCTTCCCCAAACAAAAGTTTATTATCCAGAGGAGTATCCATCAAGTTAGCCTTAATATTATCTGGTAAAGGATGAAGCCTAAGCCAAGAATACCTTCTCAGAACTGAACCAAAAGCAGCATCCCTAGAGAGGCATCAGTCACTTCATAAGTACATTTGGTAGAATAATGAACTACCTGAGAGGAAGCCCCTAGCAAGGAAAAAGCAGAAGTTTTACTCTCAGAGTCTGGAAGATCAAAAAAGAGCTGACATGCCTGAGAAAGAAGAGCCAAGACATACCTAGAGATATGGGTCTGATAATTAATAGCCCTGAAAGCTAGGGTAGCCGAAGTATAAACCCTCTTTCCCAGCCTATCCATGGTTCAACCATCCTTGTTGGAAGACAGTAACTTGGATGAAGGAAGCAACTGAGATGACTAATCAGAGGTGATAGACACCACAGAGGGGTCAGCAGCAGGACAGTTAAACAAAAAGGAACAATCCTCAGGCACCCTATAAAACCTATCAGACTTCGTGGGAGCAGGGGGCAGAGAATCCAGTGCTTTAGAGGCAATGGAAGAAACATCCAATAATGCAGCCAAGACAGGAGGAATGGCTGCAGGCTTAGGAGATTCCAACTGCAGTAACTCATAAAACCTCTTATGGATATTCAAACCCTGGGCACAGTCTCACTTAAAAAAGTTCTGTCATCCTAGAGATAGCGTCCCCAAAGGAAATTTCCTCAGAAGGGTTATTTAGAGTAGTCTAAAGGATAAGGAATCTGGGTAGAATAAGCAAGGGATTCATCATCAGAATCTACTTCTTCCTCAGAAGAATTCAATACTCTGGGCCTTTTAGGGGAAGAAGAGGATCAAGGAAGAGCAGGAACCAAAATCCCTTGAGGAGGCCTTAATGACAGTAAAGCTCTAAACAACACATAAGTAAATGCCTGCCACTCACTTTGTGGATCCTTAAGAGCAGAAGAAACATAATTAGTTTAATGTTTCATTTTTAAGAGGGCATCCATCCTAGAAACCTGAGAAGGCTCAGACTCAGGATGGCATTCTACAACTGTAGTGGGAACATTTTCCCTAAAGAGAAACTGTGTAACCCCTCTAGACCCTCAGAGATAGTCAACCGTGGTTCCCCCTGAATGCCTGAAATGAACGCCTGTAAAGCCTCATTAGCCATGCTGCCCACCAGATTCTCACCAGCCTCCAACCCAGATGCAGTACAGAAATCTGACAAAACAACCGGGTGAGCCATTACCTCAGGAGAAACTCCCTGCAGAGGCCGGACAGCAGAAGATTACGGTCTTACCTTATGCACCTTCTTCCTTGATGGCTGACCCTCGGGGCAGGAAGTTCCATCCATAGCATCTTTAGCGAGAAGCTTAAGATGCTGGTACAATGAAAGGGAAGAAGGCCTACTATGAAGAGTTTTAGGGACAAACGCCTGACATATTGAACAAGATGTGTGGTCATGAGCAGCACCTAGGCAAAAAAGACGCTTATCATGGCAGTCTTTATGGAGAATCAGTCTCCCACACTGGCATTTACTCTTCCTGGATGACATTAACCCAAGACAGCACAAAACAATCAAAAACAAACAAACAACCCAACTGGGTACATATCTGCAATGGGGAGGACTTCAGCAAACAGGAGTAATCACCGGAAAGCCAACAAACAGAAAAATGGCAAAAATGGACGGAGGTAACAGACCAATGGTTAAAACCAGTGTTTAGACTGGCGGCAAAGAAGTTCTGAGATTGGAATGCCTGAACATCACCCTTATGCCCTACGCTATGTAAGGAGTATGTAATTGACTTTCAGTGCACCTTAAAGCAACTAAACTAACTAAACTAAAGCTCTGGTATATTGGCCGGACAGTGGGCTTCATGGCAGGGAATCACATTTGTAATTAATTAATTAATACTGCAGCGGTGAATGTAAGGACATCATGCTTTAAAATCTAATCCAGGCACTGTTGCACTTGCAAGGCCTGCACATGAGGTCATGGGACAGTTCTGTGGATAGCTACACAACAAGTCTTAATACGTCACACTAGATTGAAATAATTGTTTACAATGACACATTGTATTTACATCAACTGTATACCAAATATATTTTTTCTGTGAGGATAAAACTTCCCCCTTTCCACAAAATAGTCTTCATCTCCATATAATGCATAAGAAAAATATGGACTGATTTATGAGGTATCATTCTGGCCCTGCTTTTTGACAAACATCCTTAAAAAAAGTTTTGCATACCTATCATCACATCTGGCATTTCAGTTTGGATACTTATGCTTGGTTGCACAACACAAAAGTAGTCAAGCACACATGAAACTTGGTCATGTAATGCAAGCTTGCAAAAGCCAAACTACAAGGTCAAAGAGAACAACTTACAGTGATTCGGCCATATGTGCAGGAAAGGAGAAAACAATCTGGTGAAGAAAATTTGAGACAGACAAGAAGAAGGCAAGATGAACTGAGGACATCAGGCAAAGAGATGATTGAATTGAATGAGGGAAGACCTCTGACAATTAGGTATGAGTGTTGAAGAAGGTAGGGGAGTGGCAATGAATTGCGACAGATGGTGACAGCTGATATGACACAGCATGTAGAAAATAAGAAAAAAGAATGGGGGTTGATTATGATGATAATGCAAGTCTTCAGTACTGGATGGTTGATGTTTTTCGAGCCATGAATGTGACTTCAAAGTCAGTGTGGAGAAAACAGGAGTCTGAATACTTTATGAGAACTACAATATGTAGATTACCCGGGATTCATGAACCTTGCACCAGGCGCACGCATAGCGTAGGCGTCACAACGCCAAATATGTCCGCCGAGCGATTCAGGTACCATCCAATTCCACGTGCACTACCGGCGTGCACCGGATCTGCACCGCCCCCAGTGTAGGTATGCTAAACACCCCATGTGCGGTGTTGCACCATGCAAATGAAGGCATATAGCGATCCACGAAGTGGCGCAGGCGTAGCATAAGGCCACGGCAATGTAAACCAAAAAAAAAGGTTTACATTTTCCCAAACATAACATAGGAGTAACGGAAGACTGTCAGCCTCAGGTATCACACTGTTACCATATGCCAATGGCGAAATACACAGAGAATGTCAAAAGAAAACATGCACAACATGTAAATAATAACATAAATGGTATGTCCACAGAAACTCACAGCAGAACCCCAGGACATGTTTGCAGAAGGTGCAAAACAATGAAATAATATGACAATGTTATAAAACAGCAGCGTAATACACAGCAGCTTCACAGCCATAATACACCATGGTATGCATGGAAAGCCACAACCACGGTGCAAGGGTTGCCAAGGACTCGCGGCAGTGTTTGGCGTGGTAACTATGAATTAGTAGTCAATGCCATGCAAATGAGGCAGATAATACTGAATCGCAAAACCCCCGCCAGCGTAAGGCTGTACCAAACGGCGCAGCGGTAATACACGAGGAGTGGCTCAGAGGGAATACATGTCACCTGCAGAGGGGTGTGCCACTGTAGGAGGAAGCACATTGGAGCTCAGCAAACCTGGGCTGTACATTGCACATCACAGCTGCAGGACCGGCGTGTGGGGCAATAGTTGAGCTGAGAGCACACAATGCGCGCAGAGGTGCATGTGCACGAGGATGACTACGTTCCCTTAACCCAGTCATGTGACGCTCGCCCTGCAAACAACATCAGAAACAGGAAGGTGATGTTGAGAATATGAGGAAATGCGGAAGAAGTGTAATTGGAGTAATAATGAGCAATCAACACTAATCAACCCACGAAGGCCAATCGGCGGCAGCTGACAACTCTGCATGCAGAAACCTGCAAAACAGGATAGGGGAGGCATATGAATGCAAAGAAAGTAGGGGAGGTAGCAGATTGCAAAGAGTGAAGACCTGACACAGCAGAGCCAAGCAGACAGGCAGCACAATGGCGGTGGCACACAAAATGCACGATATGCCATGTCCCAGAAACTACACATGACAGGGCTCTGCAGGATGCATGCCAGGAAATAGTAGGTGCAACATGCAGAAATAGTAAGGGAAGGTCGAAAGGTAATCCATTGCAGGTAAAAGTAATGCAACACCAAAGGCAACAGCGTTGCAGTGCCAACGGTAAAACACGGAAGATAACCCCCAGATACGGCCATACAGACACACCCTATGACATCACCGGGTGCACAGCACAATAGTATAAAGTGTGAATGCACATAACACACAGCCGTGTATTCCCAAACGCCGCACCATAGGTGTAAACACACGGGGAACTTTTAAAATGTACATGTTGGGTGCTGCAGTGGCCATGATCCATCAGCATGTGTTAGAGACAGACGGTGTTGTGGAGGAGGGTGCCGACAACTACCGTAGGCCTCGGAGGAGAAGGAGAGTGTTCAGACCAAGGGTAACCTACCAGGGGCTACAAGTCCTGGAGATACTAGAGCGTTACAGGGTGGATAGGGACACGTTACAGCAAATAGTGGAGCTGTGCCGGCCACGCCTGAGAACAAGAAACAACAGAGGGGAACCCATCCCAGTGGACACAAAGGTATGTGTAAGCTTGCAAATACTGGCCACAGGTACCTTTCAAAGGCCAACTGGGGATATAATGGGCATCTCACAGGCATCAGCATCCAGGGTACTACACCAGTTTCTGGATGCCATGTTACCACATGCCAATGAGCATATATACTTCCCCAGATCTCAGGAGGATTTGGCTAGCAATATGTGCCACTTCCACCATAAACCGCAAGGGATTCCCCTCCATCAATTGCCAGGTCATGTGCAATGCTCAGGGCATTATCATGGATGTGTGTGCTGGCAGCCCCGGAAGCTACCACGACTCCCATATCTGGCATGCCTCACAGCTGTACCAGGTATTCACCAGGGGGGACATCCCACAAGGCCACCTTGTGGGGGATGCTGGCTATGCACTGGAGCCATGGATGATGACTCCCATCAGAAATGCACACACACACATGCAAGAACGCCATAATGAGGCACACGCACAAACCAGAATAATCATAGAGCATGTGTTTGGGATGCTGAAATCACGGTTCTGGTGCTTGGATACATCCAGTGGAGCCCTGCAGTACTCTCCAGGCACATGTGCCCACATATTCATAGTATGTGCCATGCTACATAATATGATCCTGCAGAAGCAGCTGCTGCAGGGACATAACGGTGAAGGGCCACAAAGCCCACCACAACTGCCAAGGCCAGTCCAGGCACAGAGGGTTCAGGACCAGGAACACACTGTGCCAGCCCCAGTAGGCAGACGGAGGCGTACCCAATATGCCTATGCCCTGGCAAAGAGGGAACGTATAGCACATACTCTGACAGCTTAGGCCCCATGGACTGACACCTCCCTACCTGCACACACAGTGAAATGGACGGCACACAAACATGACCACCCGTAAAGTGTACCGTATGGGTGGCCCCATGTGTGACCCCAACATAGGCAGCCCCCAAACACTGTACACCCAACAGTCAGTGGAGCATGGAACGCCAATACCTGAACAGTACGCGGGTCCTACAGCAGACGGCGTTGCTGTATGCTGCCACGTTCACCGCAAGGTGTATACATATAAACATATATATATGTGTATATACATATATGTAGATAGATATAATTACATATATAGAAATATATGTACACATATACATATAAGTACTACAGTTAAGACAGGGAATCAGAGGGATGTAAGGTGACTGAGATGTAACAGGTGATATTTGTACATAGTATACATAGTGAAACGACAACCTGAGCATCCGGGAGGTTCAACAGAAGAGGATACCACCAAGCATGGAACAGGCAACATACCGAAATGCATAACCACGAGGCGGAAAGATCGCCAGACCACAGTACTGTAACAGTACATGCGCGGGTAATAGTATGATGATATGAGGGGAGAGGTAGACACCGCCGCCGGTGTCGCGGCCCACGCAGGTACTCTGTGCAACCGTCCCCGTGAGTGCCGTAGTATGTGTATGTGTGCAGTGAGGGTGCCGTGTGTGTTGCTGTGTGAGTGTAATGTGTGTGTCTCCGTAATATGTGTATGTTGGTGCCATGTTAGAGGCAGAGTGGAATAATATGTGTAGGCATATGGTACACTAGCCACAGGCATATGTACACCAGTAGTCCCAAAGTAGTAGTGAGAGCCCCACCCTGGCTAGGCGTGTTGTGATGTAGAACGATACAAAGTGACAATGTCCCAGATTGTAGCACAGGAATATACCCCACAGGAAATGGAAAGGATGTATGTACTACTCATGCCCGTATGTATGACACCGATATGCTAATTGCAAAACGATACATTGGCAAAGTCACACAGCAATAGGTATGTACCGTGGAAATACATATGTGCTACCCCAGTACTGACCATGGCCACATATCAGCCCGTAAACACCGCTGTGTGTTCTACAAGTGTCAAACAAGCAATCCCCATCTGAATAGGTGGCAACCACTGGCAAACGGGTCTACTTTAAATTACCGAAAACGCAGTTGACCGACACGCGGAAGAGGGAGACGAAATGGCCGACAGGTAAGTTTATCGACAAGGTGATGTGCCGAAATCGAGTTGACCGACACGCGGAAGAGGGAGACGAAGTGACCGACAGGAAAGTTTACCGGAAAGGTGATGTGACGACAGTGGATACAGCGACTAGGGTAATGTGTGAGCGCGTCTTGGTAAGTGTGCGATTGTGACGGAGTTAGGATCGGTAAGGTAAGTGTGCGTTGCTGTGGGATTTTGGGTTAGGGTGTGGGATAGGTGAGTGTGTGGTAGTGTCGGAGGTAGGGAGGTAGGGTTCGGGTAAGGTAAGTGTGTGATTGTGATGGAGTTTAGTTTAGGGTGGGTTAAGTGAGTTAGGGTTAGGGTGCAGGTAGGGTGAGTGTGTGATAGTGTTGGACCTTAGGGTTAGGGGTGGGTTAAGTGAGTTAGGGTTAGGGTGCAGGTAGGGTGAGTGTGCGGTAGTGTCGGACCTTAGGGTTAGGGTTTGGGTTATGGCTAGTGGCTATGCGATGTAGTGTTTGTAATGTGTTGTTTACGTTTAGTGTGTCGGTGTAATGGTGTTCGGTGTTTTACTTTGTCGGTTTTGTGTGTTGTCGGTTATCTGGTGTCGGTGGTTTGTGTGTCGGCGAACTGGCGTGTCGGTGTTCTAAAGTAGACCCTGGCAAACAAGCCATCCCAACAACAGGACCACAATGACTATAAATATCTGGGACAGAATGACAAGGGATAGTCATCACGTACAAACAACCGCTGATATACCACAGATGTGACGGAGGAATACATGCATCAAGCACACACGCAGGCGATACCAACACCACATGACAACAACACAACCTACAATCCCATACCAACAGACAATTAACTGTCAACTCTCCAGGCAGGGATGGAGCACACAGACAACCATACTGTGTATGTAGAGATGCAAGGCCCACAACCCGTATCCGTCACCTACAACCTCCGATATCCCCCACCGTACATATTAAAGGAATACAAACCGTAATAGCAGCACAAACATACAGGCAGTCAATGACATCTGCATAACCGCAACATCTCGCATGGGAAACACAATCAAAGGAGGATGCATACTTGCATGCGTTGTTTAAAGGAATACAACAGCCATGTTACACATCCGAATGCAATACGCCATCAACAGATGTCGTCAGGACAGGGACACCCACATGTCGAACCAAATACTATACCCTACACACACAATCCATGGCTAACATCACTGCGAAATGTACCTGTCGCCACACATAGCGGCTGCAGTTACACATAACATAACACAATACAGAGCATCTCCACGAAGGTAGGGCAAATAGCCAACGCCCAGGTGAGGAATCCAACCATACCCCAGTTACGACGCGTAATTTCCGAATGGAGTAGATGCACAGGTGATATGCACACAATTACTCACTGAGGAACAGCAATTGGTGGGATGAATCCACATGTTACAGGTATCGACAGATATAAGGATGACTCCCAGGATATTCAAACTGTATGCTCATACCGAACCAGCAGTGTACAACCGAAAGCGAAATAAAAAGGAAAACCGATACACGGAACGAAACACGGAATGAAACACCGACAAGGTATGTAGAACACACGATATGTATGGGTGTGTAACGCATGATGTGTATGACAAAGCTGTACTGTATGGGAATGGTGTTTGTAAGTAATGACACTTGTCCATAATGCAGAGAGTGGTGAAAGGTGGTTATGTAGTGCTATCCTGCTGAGCATACCAACGACTGTGGACACCGTGTGCACAGCAGTGGGACATCATGTACACAGCCGAGACACCACAAGGGCTGCCACAGGGGGGCATTAGAGAGAACAAAGCCAGACCACACGCTGATGCTGGCAGTGGATGTCCAACAAGGAAGTGCCATAGCAGGGGATAGGACATGTATGTATACTGTCACAGCACACATGTGTATGGGCATATACCGTCAATGTCATACGTAATGTGTGGCCGACGTGCACGTATGCCCTGCAGTAGGGGATACTATGTCAACTATGTGTAATGTAAAGCTGTCAGGGTGGATATGACAGACATTATACACAGTATCACAGGCATATCATGCATAACAGAGGTATCGCCTATTGGTATGTACAATAACAGGATACATATGGCCTGTAGGTATGGGACAGAGTAGTAGCATCATAGCCAGCCGAAATGGAAGGGACACCAAGTAACTATGCCCAAAGGATCTGTAGCAGGTGCACCGTGGGCAACAATGAAGTCTAGCAGGTCCATGTGTAAACACATGTGCAGTGTACACAGTAGTGTCACCTCCCCATGGTAGTGTCCTGTGAACAGCAGAGGCGGGTGTCAACTGCATGTCTACACAGTACCGCTGCTGTGGTGGTACCATGACTACGTGTCACCAAAACAGCAAGGGAGGTATCACATGAACAGTGTCACTGTGTGTCCCTGTGGGATGTGCACAGGACCTATGTTCCACAGCATGGTGTGTGTTGTGTCTGCGGAAGTAACACAGAAGCCCAGCCCATGCAGTGTGGCGTGTGTGCACATATCCATGAGCAGTCCGTTCACACTGCCCACCACAAATGTCATGTATGAGGAGTATATGCATCAGTAATGCGGAGGACATGGTCCATGTCAGAGCAGAAGACACCCCTGCGTATGTGGTATGCAGATGTGTACAGATGTGTTTTCCAAACGTCAGCCGCATATGTAAACCGTCCGAGCCTGGTACACATCGTGGCATGACAATGCTGTGCCATGTAAAGTTGTAGCTGTTGTGGAAGGTACACCATAAATGTGGTATTGTACCCTTGACCGTGTGTAGATGTGTGTATGCCACAGGTACAATGGCTACCTATGTACCAGCATCACACACAGTACAGATAGGTGTGGCCCTGCAGAAGTGTATCCATGCCACAGTGGAATACGGTAACTACAGGACCGTGTGGGGCATATGTGTGTACAGCAACCATGTACAATGTGATATGTATGTACGGTGCCAGTATCCATGTGATAGTCAGTGGGTGAATGTTGCTATGCAAAGGTGATGTGCATGCACCATGTGTCATGCATCCTGATGCCATGACACTCATATGATGTATCCGCCACACAGACACCCATATGGTCGGTATCGGTATGAGCTGGTGGAGCAATAATGGCGCCAGGTATGTAGGCGTGGGATATCTAGGCATGGACAGTACTCTGTGACAGCATGCTGTGTATGTAAGCAAATAGTGAACATGAGGGGCCCCATGACTGAGGACTGTGTAATGCCATATGTACCTGACATGTAGTAGGTACTATGATATGCTTGCACCACTGTGTGTCCTGTCCATGAGTCATATAGCATAACATCCTGAGACACACGGTATGATGAGCAGGTGGATGTATACGTTGCCAATACCAGAACGTGGAATGGTGCTGAAGGGCAATGTGAGGACAACGTCTGATGTGTTGGCCTCTGTACCACCCCAACTGCCCATGCAATGGTATGACAGGTGGCCAGCATGTGTATGTGGCGTGCTGTGGCACACACAAGCCCAACAAGGGTGCCAGGAAAGGCATGGAGGCCATCAATGTGTGCGGGAAGCACGTTCGTGAGGATGTGCCCCAGTGCCATTCAGAACGGTCCAGTCATGGGTGTATGACTGCAGTCCCACACGTGCAATGCAGTGCCACCCATGGGTAGTGCGAGAGATGCCGCTGCATGGCGGTCAGGGTACACAATGTCCGACAACAGGCTAGCAGTGAATATAGCGGGCTGGTGCAGAGACATATACCAAACAGGTTGGTGGGACATAACAGCCAGGGACATCGGAAGGTGACATCGGGCCAGTGTCCCAGGACATAACGTGTGCATGTCAGTACCATGTATGTGTCCACAGGGACACTATGATGTCCATGTATGGATTGCGACCCTGTAGTGAGTGAGAGTGTGTATTGTTGGTAAGTACACCATCGCCTGGCACGTTGCCAACATTATCTCGGTCTGCAATGCCTGGGTGACTATTGTATGTGACATCGAATGTGGATGTAGCCAAACAATACAGACATACCACCACACTGCCTGAGGCCCCACACCGCAATGTGCGGCAGCCATGTTTAGGTAGCTAGCCGTGGAGCATGTGATGGACCTCGAGGACCCACCATGGCTGACAAGTGATGCACCCCACACATGTGAATATACACCACCATGCAACAGCCTGCACATGTGCTCGTACATCATATGTGCATGGAACATGACCACCACCGTGGCATCTGTGAACAGGTCAGTACCGCCATGTCTCTGTGTGGAATAGCATGGTCTCTACCATTGTGTACATGCTACGGAAGCGCACTGTGGTATTTGTCAGCATATGTATGTACACTGTCCATCTGCTGGGGTGTCATGCCATTAACAACTGCTGTCAGCAGACGTCAGTAGTACTGGTTGTGGTACACATGTTCCGTGTATGCTGCGATGGGTGTGTTTCCAGGGTGTGGCTAGCAGGGCCATGAAGCATATGTGTTCATCCACCAAAGGGGGGATAACCCCAGGTGCAACTCACCAGACACATGGAGGTATTGTGCATGCTGAGGGTAGTGTAGGTATGGTATGTGTTGTGTAATGTGTCAGCCAGCTGGGCGGAGTGCATGCCTCAAGCATGTGTAGGTACATGGGTGTCTATTCTAGGGAAGTATGGGTTGCTGTCAGCACATGGCAGTATCAGCTGTCTGAGGCCCAGTGTACAGTATAACAACACAGACAGCATGTAACCTGCGGTGTACAATGTCAACTCTGTTGCGTGTTACAATGTGTCTAGCGGTCACAAACACGGTTATCCGCACATTGAGCACCTATGATGCATTGTGTTAGGCAACTATCCAGGATGTGTGCAAAACACTGTGTGATGTGTGATCCCCTCACCTGTGGGTGTTGCAGTCCAGGTATGTGCCTGGGATGTACGATACATGTACAATCCGTACTTGCAGGCATGCTGCGCAGAGCATGGAGGCAGGTCCCAGTCACTGCAGAGAAATGTGAGTGGTGCAATAGTGTGTGTGCCTTGCTTGTGTGCAGCACTGTGGAAGATGCAAGCATTGTCCCACATGACCCCATGCCGTGCCTGCCTGTTACAGCCCTGCCGGAGACAGTTATGTGACACTGCCACAGAGGCAGTATAGCATGTGAAGATGTACATGTGTGCTCCACACCCCAGGCAGATGGCTGCAGGTCATGAGTGCCACAGCAGTGTGGTCGACCAGGACTGTCATAGCGGTCAGATACCCCATGCCTGTACAATTACAGTATGAGCATAGGCAACAGTTGCAGTGACACAGTAGGTCAATGTACAGTGTCCCTGTGTTCAGACCACTGCCTACTGTACACTTGGCTAGACACACACCCAGAGGGTGATGACACCGGTGAGCCATTGCATGTCCCAGTACACGTAGCCTGTGTAATGCCATCACAGGGCGGTCACAATAACACGTTGTATGAGAGATATATTGTACCAGGTGATGTGTCATGTGTGCATATGTTGAGTTGCAAAGCTGTTCACATGTCCGCAACATATCAGTGCATGATGCCTAGTATAACATGATGTGTGGAACTGCACTGTGATCCACAACAGAGTCATCCGAGACAGGTGTGTTGTGAATGGTGTAACCCATGGGTCCGCGGGATATACACTGCTGCTGTTGGCTGCCATGCTGGGGGCCACCAGTGGTGCCTACAGTGGTCATACATACATACTGCACACATTGTTCTGGCAGGAATGTCCATTGTTGTAGATGATGTGTTACTACGTGAAGGTAGGTGTGTGTTGTGAATGTTACCCATCCAGATGTGACTATCAGGTGCAGTCATGGTTGTCGACAGCATCACACCCATCCACAGCTGTCAGCACCCTGTCCCCAGAATGGGTATCAGCCGCCCTCGTACTGTGTGACTAATGTGCAGATGGCGGAACACCTACTACTGGCTGGCTAACATCTAGGAAGGCTATGTGATGGCTGGAATACGCCGTTCTAATGTATAATGATGGTATCCCAATGAATTACATTGAATCACATATAGTAAGCCATGGCCGGCATGTAAACCATGTACAACAATGACTGTGTGACAGACCCAAACAATGCAGAGCCATGTTGAACATGCACCCGTTAGAACACCAAATGAGGTATGTTGCACGTATTGATGTACAACTGTCAGCTATGGGCACAGCATGGATGCAGACACACATCCCCCACAGGCAGTACCGCTCCATGTTGGTAGGGGGGCATTGCATGAGTACATGTGACAGTTGCTGTACTGCCACATGTACTGCATATCCGTCATATAGGGGTAGCAGTGGTACGTGACTGTCGGACATGCCTGTACATACGACCATGTCCCACAGGATATGTGTTACGTGTGTACAACACCTGTTGTACCATCATCAAGCTGTGAAGTGTATGGCTGCCAGTGTACCTGTGTGACATGTTGTGCAATGGGTGCAAAGGTACGCAGTAGCGCATTGCATGCCCACATGTCCCACACAGGTGCATAGCCTGAACATACAATGCAAACAGGGTGTTGGATAATAGCAACCCACAAGAGGTGATGGGTACGGGTGGCAACCCACTACCACCTGTCCGGGTAAGGTGCGCATGTCCATGACACATTAGCACCTGAGATGTTAGCAGTACAGCTGTACAGGGCGGCATGCATATTTGATCACTAATACCCTTGCGTGTTCCACCACTGGCCTGTTGACAGACAGACACCAACACAATGTGCAGCATTGACATGTGCACAACACATCACTGCTGGCTACAGTAGAACAGAGTTACTGTGTAGACATGTGCACAGAACATCTGCGCCAGTCACAGTCAAACACGGTATGTGTTGAACCCCACCGTCATTGTAGCCCATGCCACAGACAGATGTTCATGCATCTGTGTATGTACGGCTGGGAATGTCCCTGGCCTAGCAGTATAGCTGTGTCAGTGTTGTGAACAACATACTGAATGGGCTGGGTGTGTGAGGTGTGCGTCATACGTGTATGGTCTGATGGATGATACCATCAGTGCCCCCACTATGTGAACATCCCTGTCCCCATAAATGGATACCTATGCTGTGCCCAACACCACGGTCCCTGTGGGAGGGATGGTGCTGTGTGGTGCACCGACATGGCGGTGGCAGCAGGCACTGGATGTAGACATATGTGGTACCCATGTCAGGCCAGGGTACCATCTATGTGCACGGGATATCATTGTGCGGGCACATACAGCACTGTGTTGAACAATATCACAGCACATAGCACCTGTCAGGGGTAATGTGTATGCATGGATGTGCGATACCAGCATGCATCATACACACCCCCACCAAGCAGCATGCTGCCTACCTTGCAGAAGGCCATTGTCCACACCATGATGATAGACATGCGTAATGTCCATATACACATAGCAATGACATATGGAATGGACAGCCACGCTCCCAATACCAGTATCCCCCAGGTGGGACACATCCCTGTGCCATGTATGTGACATACCCTGCCATACCATGCAGCCCTGTCCAGCAAGGCTGCACATGCCATCACAGTCATACATGGTGCGATGGCCAAATGGCACTTGCACTATCAACTGTCCAGAGCAGTAATGTGGCACTGATGCACCTTGTGGTGTCACAGGTGCTGTGTGTTGGCATGTACAACGTGCACGCACATTACGCTATGTATGACCATCCCTGCTAATGTCATATGATTACACATTGTCCCATGTGTATCACATGTGCAATACAGGCGAGCCGTGGCAGGTTGTCCAACACCTGTACAGTGCTGTGTAGATGTACATGGCACAACACATGCATGTACAGGTGTCCACATGTATGTGTGCAGTGCCACCGCTGATGTCCATAATGGCTGTGTCTGTGATGCCTAACGACATATACACAGCATCCAGGTGAACAGGAGAACTGTGCGCACATCGGGACACGTGCCGACTGGTATGAACACAGGTGCAGGCAGGTACACATGTCCACAGCAGGTTACCATCTACATGGGGTGTGTACAGTGTGATGAGTTGACACACAGATATGATATGATACCCGCTGCCTAACAGTGTGACAGCAACACGTCAGCTGTGTCAGTGTCATGATGCATCGCAGAGATTACTGTGCAGATGTCGTACATGTCATAGTAATGTATGTTCAGTGGTATGCCAGTACATCAGTGTAAATGTGACCTGTCACCATCATTATGTCTTACAGATAATGCCTCATTCACGGCTGCCAGCCTTCAGCCTCCAGGAGGATGACGTAATCATACCGTTGCTCCATGACAACTATGACCTGCTATTCAGCCATGTTCCACAGCAAGCGCAGCAGCGGGATGACCTGTGGCAGGATATGCGCAGGAGGGTGAATGATGTGGGTGGCAACAACCGCACCTACCAGCAGATACGCTGACACTGCACGGACCTAATACAGCACGCGAAACAGCGTGCCGCCGCAATCGCCAGAAAACAAGGTGGAACAGGTGGTGGGCCACCAACCCAGCTCCCACTCACACACACGGAGGAGCTCCTGGACAGTCTGGGGACACCCAGGGAACAGCATGCAGAAACACTAGCTGCCATCGTGGAGGTGGGTGTCTCCCAACCAATGAGCCTGGAGCTGCCTGGTAAGTCAGTCTTGCATATGTGTATGATATCTGCCGTAGGTGTGGGTGTCACAGTACACCACGTAATGTACCAACACATGCCAGGTATATGGGCACACAAGCCGCATACTACAGTATGCTACGTTGTGTTTGCAGACGTTTGCATACCACATGCTATCACACAGGTACATGATGTGACATGCACAGTGCTTACTGTTGCTACAGTCATGGATAATGTTTATACTGTTGTGTCGCCCCTATACAGGTACCTCTGGCATGTCGCACAGCCATGGGTCCGTCGCAGGTGAGACTGTTGTTAGTAACAGGCATGTTACAGTGTAGAGTTATTCGCCATGTGGCCAGGTATAACATGCACACCTGGGTTCTGCTCCAGTCACGGTATACAGGTCGCACCACCAGACACACACATGCCACCCATGTGCAGTAGATACAACCATTAGTATACACTGGCATGAAACCACAGTACCTGTCAGTGTGATATGTGCAGTCAGCTATGCATACAATGGTGGAGGTGTTCTACAATGGATGCATATGTAGTATGCATCGGAACACCATTTGTGGTATGCACACAGTACCACATAGTGAGCTGTGATCTGGGCAGCACAAAGGTGTTACCAATGTGACATATGCCCCTGCATTGTGTGCACATGTTGTGACATGGCACACGACATGTCCCACGCCCGTGGTGTTCTGTCTGCAATATTGTCACACCATGACATGACCTACGCCCGACATAGCAAACATCCACACTGTTGTCTGCATAGCCCTCTGGATTGTGACACCTCCGACTTGTATGGGTGTATGTCACATGGGCCACCACAGGGATGGGTACACGACGCCCATCACACACAATTGTCCATGACCCAGTCAAACATGGCCATGGGTGATAGCCACAGGCATGTTGCCACACAGTACGTCTGGAGTGGATAGACACCGTTGCACATTGTCCACACATAGTGTGATCATAGCCGTAGTGGACCACCTGTACATTTGATGTGGTACACCAGACAACCGGAATGCCTGTCTGCAGCCACCGGAGGTGCCACCAATGTCTACCATATACGTGCTGTGGAACAGCATGACTGTGTTGCAGGCATGGCAATGCAATGTGTCCATGTTATGCATCGCACAGCAACATACCTGTGTCCTGTTGCCATGCAGTGGCACAGTGCCTGTACTCCCCACTGTATAGCTATGTACATGGCTCACACCAACCACACCTGCACAGACATCTTTGTTACACATGCATTCTGTCCGTAGCCTGTACACATAACACTGCACTGTGAAGCCCAGTATGATGCGGTGCATGTGGTGGGACACCATTGTCACATGTCCACATGTTATCGCACATGTTGACAGAGTACATGTCAAAGTGACACCAGCCATGTGTACTGTTAACCTGCCTGTGGCCACATGGTGTATCACGGTGATGCATGCAAACTACCATGAATGTGTGTACTGCATGCCTACTGATATGACACCTGCTTGATGTAGTGTGCACCCCAGGGCAGTATGCATACTAACACTATTAATGTCTGGCCTGCATTCTCTGTGCTGTGGTGTGGGAATGCTGCATGCCATCTGCAATATCACATGCATGATGTGTCTGCGTGTGTGTGTGTCTGCGTGTATGTGTCTGTGTGTGTGTGTCTGCGTGCGTGTGCGTGTCTGTGTGTGTGTGTGTCTGCATGTGTGTCTGCGTGTGTGTAATGTACCTTACAGTATGTCTTTGTATTCACAGGTGGTGTAGGTGCATTCCCCTCCTGCGGTCCAGCTGATGCTAGTGTCCCCACAGATATTAGCGGTGATGACCATATGCATGAGGTACAGGCAGGGTTGTCAGGGGCAGAAGCTGTGCCATCGGTTACCATCCCACCTATGTCCCCCTCATCCCCGCACACGGTTCTGATGCTGACACATACCACATCATCATTGCCCACAGAGGAAGGACAGTCAGCGTCTGTTGGCATTGAGCAGGAATGTGTGGTGGCTACAGAAGGTGCGCGTACACACCATGTTGCCAGTGTAATGACTGGTGATGTGCCACACAGGCATGTGGCTGGTGCTGCTCGTAGGAGGACCTCTGGCAGACATGCACCTGCTGTACAGGGTGCAGCAGCTGGTATCACCAGACACATGTTCCAGACTGTAATTGCGGCACAGGCACGTGCTGAATGGCAGAACCAAGAAGGGCAGAGGCTGCAGAGGGCCGCAATCCATTCCCTAAATGACAACATCCAGTCATTGGCGAATGCTCAACAGCAGATTGCTAATGTACTGGATAGGCGATTAGGTGAGATGGTTGGAATCCTCGACCGAGGCATGTCAATCCGTGAGCGTGAGCTGTCTGTGCTGGAACACCTGGTAGGGGTGAGGTGTAGGACACGTGGCCGTAGGCCAGCAACACCACCTAGTGTAGGTCGACGTGTGCGTGCCACCTCTCATGCCCACTCACACAGTGCCGGTAGCAGCAGCAGTGCAGCTGGTGCTACACCGACCACACCAGGACACAGCAGGCCACGTGGACGTGGCCCTGGCCGGTCCCAGTGTGGACACGGTTCCAGCGGACATGTGTCATCGGAGAGTGGCCACTCCATACCTCCACCCGGTAGTGCCCGTGCGACCCCAGGCAGGCACGGGTCACGTGGCTGCAGACGGACACAGTGAGCCATACAACCTGCACTGTACAGTCTGGGGCTGCCAAGTATACCCCGTGTAGGCATCACGTATGGCTGAACTGTGTACACACATACCCACACACGGCAGACACAACTGTAGGGCTCCACCACATCCACATGCATTCTGTACAGTCATGCCCAGTAAATGCACCGGCCCTTACACACACACATGATGTCATCCATTGGTACAGCCTATGCCCTGGCAGACATATCACCCTGTGCATATGATGAAGCCTCTGCCACATCACTGTCATCCACACCATCGGTGCATGGTTATGCAAATATATTCTGATGCACAGGGTGGACAAGATAGTGAGAGGTGTATGTGATACCTGTGTGCATAGCGTGTGATGTGTATGTTGCAGTGGTTGTGTATGACAAGTGACAGGTGCGTATGTGACGTGGGTTGTGTACTGTCATCATGCAGCAGACATACCATGTAGTGCAGGTGCAGCATGCATTGAGCTGTGTACACAGTATGTGTGACGGTTACATGTGTAGCACCATGTTGGTTCTGTTAACCTGTATGCCTCATATGGTGTACTCGCATGTGCCTACTGGGAGCACTGTTATCAGTCCCCATGCACGTAGCTGTGGGTTACCCACAGGCACATCTGGCAATATCAGCATACCACATGTACCCGCAACCTGCCTGGACACCTACATAGGTACATAGGTGCATAGGTACATACTAGGCTATGTGCCCTACGGCATGTGTAAGCCTAGCCAGAGTGTGTGTGGCTTTCACCACCCCTTAGGATGAGGATACTATATCCATTGGTCTGCTGTCCCTCTGTCCAGCAGTGACACAGAGATGATTCCTGGGGCATACCTACGATCTCCCATCCACACGGCAGGATTACTCTTGGACAGAGTCAGTGAGGGGCTCTGCCTCACAAGGGCTGGGAATCTGTTCCATGGTGTAGGGAGTCTCTGGGCGATGAACCTGTCCCTCCAGCACATCCTATTTATATCCGTGTTGAGGTTTGTGTCTGTTGCTCTCGTGCCTGTGGTTGTTTGGATCCTATGAGGTGGAGCATGTCCATGAAACCCAGGTTGGACATGGCCTTGTATGTCAGGCACAGATCACCTCGGAGCAGACGGTATGAGAATGTATAGAGCCAGAGTTCCCTCAGTCGGGCAGCGTGTGACATCTGTTTCAGCCCCTTTATCCCTGTGTTGGGGAATGTTTGGGGTCCTTCCAACTGCTGCAGGTGTTGGGTTAGGTACATTCCGAATGGGGCGTTGTACCCAATCATTGGTCTGATGAGTGAAGAGTACAGGGGTACAATGACCTCCCCTGATCTGGATGTGAATCCCTTCATGACCAGGTGGGCAATGTGGAATGTCTTCCCAACCACATTAGCAATGTGAGTGTCAAGAGAGGTTACCGACAAGTTGGGTCCCCAGGTCCCTGATCACGTCAACCGTGTTTAATGGATTACCACCTATGTGGTAATTCGGGGTTAACTTGTCTTTCCCAAAGGGTAGGTCTATACCTTCCCTGGCATGTAGCTTCAGGCCATGGCTCTGGCACCAGTTATCCATTTCTATGAGACCTCAGGTGGATGTCTGTGTCTGATGGGGTGTCGATTATGGTGGCCGGTTTGCAGTCATCTGCATACCCTGTCTGCCACAATCCCCCTATGTTTGCATGCACGTCGGAAAGTTGAATGCCGAACAGGAGGGGGCCCAGGACTGAACCCTGTGGGCCACCACTCGGGACCGGCTTGGAGTCTGACATGGCACCAGGAACACTAACCCTGTGGGTTCTGTCCTTGATCCGGTTGGCAACCCATCATGTGACATATGGCTCTACATCTACGCTGGTGAGCTTTTCTATGATGCCCGTGTGGGGTTTGGTTTGAACACTGTCGCCAGGTCATGGTAGTCTGTGCGAACTGACGTATGTTCCAGTATTTGTCGGTCCCCAATGTCTTCATTTATAGGCTCCATTATGGTCCCCTCCATAGCTTTGCAGACAAGGCTCGTCAAGCTTATAGGGCGGTGATGTCCAGAGTCTGTAGGAGCACCACCTTGGTGGAGTGGGACCACAGTTGCCGTATGCCATCCATCGGGTACGTAACCTGTAGTAAGGCTAAGATTAAACAGCAGCCTTATGTGCGGGTTGAGGTCCTCATTGAGGTTGTGTAGAACACAGCCGGGGACACCGTCCGGTCCCATTGATGCTGTGTTCTCCGATTTAGAGAGAGCAGCTCTCACCTGGGCATTCAAGATGTTTGGGAGGCTAGACTCTGGTGGGATAGATACCTCCCCTCTTGGGGGGGGGGAGGGAGGGTAGATATATGCACGGAACCTGTCTGCCAGTATATTGGCAATGTCTGTGGGTTCAGTGATCATTGTACCATTCTGGACTAATTCCGAGCATAACTGTGAGCTTCCACCCATGTTCCTACCATAGCTAAGGAAGGCCTTATGGTTGTCTTATGTGTCCTTTGCGAGTCGTCTCCCACAGGCGGCCTTGGATGATAGTATGAGTGATCGTATGTTATCGCCAGTATTGATCAGTGATGCCTTCCCTGGTAGTGATATTGGTCTGTCATGTAGTAGCTTTCTCCTCTTGTTGTACGGTTTGTTTATGGCTGGGGTCCACCAGACCGTGTGCCTGCCTTTGGTGGACAAGGTCCTGATGTTATTAGGGATTGCTTGATCCAGACATTCCTGGGGGTGCTCGTAGAAGGCATTTGTAAGGGTTTCAGCAGCGTGGCCTGTGTTTTCCACTGGCACGGAGGCCTTGTAGGGTACCACACCAGTCGTATGACATGTGGGGTTCGCTGTGGAGAGGTCTTCACTGTGGTCTTCCTTGCCGGTGTTGGGGGCGGGATGCGGATCTCCATTGAGATCACTATATGGTCTGACCTCACCGTTGAGGGATGTACATCCTGTGTGGAGCATGTTGTCCCCATGTGTGATGATCAGGACTAGTATAGTTCCTCCTCTTGTGGGTATGGTGCATAGTTGTTCCACAGCATTCGGGTGTATGAACGCCTGGAACCTTTGGTCTAGGGTGTTGGGTCCTGGGTAATGTTCCCGGTCTATGTATGGGTAGTTGATGTCACCCAATATGATGGTGTTGTGAGAGCATTCATACTCCCCAGTGTCTTCAGGAAGGCTGTGTGGGTATCCTGGGTTTGGGAGGGTGGTCTGTAGCATGCTACAAACTGTAGGGCAGTCCTACCCATGGTTAATTGCACCTGGATGGTCCCCGCTGCTACGTGCATTTCCGCCAACCTGGAGGTGTGGGTATCCTTCATGGAAATGGAGACTCCCCCTCCTTCTGTGGTTCGGTCCGGATTTGGGTCCTGAACGCGTGATATGAGGTATGACCTGATAGTGCTGGGGTGCTCTCAGGAGCCCTGAACCAGTTTTCAGTCACAGCACTGACATCGATGTCCTCCATACTGAGGAGGGCTTTTGAGGGCGTGCAGCTTGGGCGTAGACTACTGGCATTGAGCAGTATTACCCTTAGTTCTTTCCAGGTTTGTAGTCTAGGGCGGTAGGTTTATCATTTCAGCCTTGCCTGCAGTGGGCACTGTGGGGGTGGCAGGAGCCTTTGCCAAACTCATGAAGCCCAGGGGCGACAGGTGCAAGCCATCCCTTGCGAGGGCGTGGCGTGTCAAGCATGTCATCCCAGGCAAGAGGACATTGGACCCCCTCAGACTGACACCGGTAATCAGGCCAATTATCAAGGATGATCATTCAGACTCTGTATTGTGGCATCATTCTTGATGAGGGTGGGATACTGCTCAGGGTCAGGGTCATGCTGGCCTGGGCTACACAATCTGAGAGCCCCTCTATGTCTCCTTTCATGTATCCCAGGGCGGTATGTCTCCGGTCGTTGACACCAGCATGGACAATGACTGCATCATACTTGTACATGCTGCGGAGTGACCTGAGTGCTTGTGTTATGTGGCGGATTCCAGCGCCCGACAGGCAGCCTACTGTGATCATTCCCTTGTTCAGTCTGGTGGGTGGGACGTCGGTGTATCTGACTATGGCGTCACCTATTACAAGTGTGTCTGGCATTGTGTGTGGCCTTAAGGGCTGTGACTCTTTAGCACACTGACGTTGAGAACTATGTGTTGCATGTCCTATGTCTTGTGGAGGCAGTTGCTTGGGTGTCTGCTTTGGAGGCCTCAGTAGGTTCGGTACATGTTTTAACAGTGCCTCCGAGTATGTCTTTGTGTGTTCATGTGTTTGTTTAGCATTTGTAATAGTTCCATCTGACACTGGGTTTGTGGTGTGCGTGGTGTCCTTCTCCTCCCGTCTGGTCTTGCCGGTTGTGGGTTGAGAGAGCTCACCCTCCTGTCTGGCTATATAGTTGCATCTCTCACATGTATTTTGTTTTGTGGGGGAGGTGCGGGTTATCTGTGTCCATGAGGCACCTGTAACATTGCCTCAGGATGCCCAGATTCACCAGCTGAACAGGAGAGGTCACTAGCAATTGACCCTTCCACATGCCAGAGAATGTGAATGCGTTTGCTGTGTAACTGGGTCAGAAGGGACCTATAGGGAAGTGGTTACTCAAGGGGATTCTAGGCTAGTGTAGTACTCCGTCTAGTATACATGTACTTTACCTATGTAAGAATACTTTGGGAGCAGGTGCTGAGCTTTTGTGATAGAGAACAGACAGTTTAGATTGCAAGTAGAGAAGTTCTACGTGAAAACCTGTGGAGCACGGAGCCAGACATAGTGTAACGTTGTTTACACGGTACATGACACACATGTCCACTCATATACTGCACCTGACGCCTGTGGTCGGTGCCACAGGCTACGGTGGACAGAGACATCACATACATGGCATGACACAGTACAGGTATGGTGACATTCTGCAGGTGTCGTACACAGTGTGCTGGCGACTGACCGCAGGTGTCACCTGTCAGCTGTGGTGCACGCTGTGCAGCAGTAGGATGCTGTACCGGTACAGGAATATGTCCGCAATCGCGGGGTGTACACCACTATGGTGCACACCCCATTGTGTGCAGATGGGGACACCTGCCTGTGTGGTCAACACCCTCACAATACAATGCACCCACACGCCATGTCACAGGGGGCGGACTTGCACAGGTGGCCAGTATGGCTCACACCTATGGCATTGACAGGGTCGTACAATGCAGCACCAGTACGGGATGGTCACCCTGTGTGGTTAGTGTCCGTTCACAACACTCTATCTGCATACACCCTCACACCAGGCAGCAGACATACAGACATGTTGACACACTCACATGGTGGTGACCACACATGTCTACATGGAGGGACGACGTGTTGCATGTACTGCACCATCCACATCCATGCACCCCACACTGAGGTATGTACAGATCTCTACCATGGTGTACAGTGATGTGTGGCATGTGGGACATAGTCCCCCCGATCTGTGGCATACATGGGCACACATTCCTGCACACATGTCGATGCTGGGAATGCCACACCCGCCATATGGGATATGTGCAGGCGTGCAGCGGTATGTAGTGCATTATGCGTACCAACACTGTATCCGGCAGCTGTGCCGATATATGCACTTGGGAGGTGGTAGGTGTTACAGTAGCCATGTGACATACGGTCGATGACACCTGACCGATGGGTATGCATTATGGCAGCACTGTCATGTAATGGCGACATAGCAGACTGTATGCACATGGCAGGGTAGGATGGTGTGTGACACACCTGTGACCACCACCTGCACACATGCATGTGGACAGGTGTTTAAACACATGATGTACACACATACCGCCATGCGTGCTGTTACTATGCCACCATATGATGGCCCCCATGATGGCTATGCATGTGGTAGGGGGATGCAACTGTGTTATGGACATCAGACACCGCACATGCATGGCTGCACCATGCACAGTACACATGTCACATGTATCCCCTGTTGCCATGTGTGTATGCATTGCTACGTTGTGCCATGTGTGTCGACATACATGGAACATGGACTGTGGTATGGTATCACAGCTATCACAGGCAAACTGTACAAGGGTATGTGTCCCAGTCAACACCGCTACACCCTGTAGGGGGAGCATACCACAGACATGTGTCCACCTTCCATTCGTGGTGTGTATTACACAGACGCCAGTGTTATGCATGTGGTACATCACAGGCTTTGTATGTGTCCTGTGTGCAGTCCATGCACACAGCCAGACAATCACATATATGACATATCCGGACGTTGTTTCACTGTGGTACAGCTGCAGTCATGTGTCATATCTGTGTCAGGGCCGTGGTATGTGTGGAGCACACCTGTCCATGTATACCGATATGGGCGGACTACATCACACCTGTGGGATCATTGATAGTACTTGTGTACTCTGCATGATGGGTGTACACCACCATATAGACCTGTGGACATATGTCACATGCTGTTGGTGGACCGTGAGGCATACTGCTGCACCGATGACATGGTGCTGGCATTGCAGCTACAGTGTTCACTGCAGTGTGTACATGTTTGGCCTGCACCCGTGACACCTGTGATGTCATCTGTGTGTGTACGTGTAACTGCATGTGTGTCCACCCTGTGCATGTGGACGGGTTTACCTGGCCGTGACTTGTGGTATGTACACTCCGTCTGCATGCCGGATGGCGCATAGCACATACTAAGTGTGTGAGCATGCCCGGGTTGCTGTTGTGTAGGTGGACACACACGATGGTCCACACTCTGCCCTTCCATGATTCCATCCCATGTGTATGCATGTCTGCACTCTGCAAATTCTAAGTGTGTGAGAATGCCCAGTATGCAGCTGTGTAGATGGACACACAGTACAGTGCACACCGCGCCCATCTGTGAAGATACCCCATGTGCATGTATGTTCCCCCTTTGCAACCGCCACGTGTGTGAGCATGCCCGGGTTGCTGTTGTGTAGTGGACACACACGGCGGTCCACACTCTGCCCTTCCATGATTCCACCCCATGTGTATGCATGTCTGCACTCTGCAAATTCCAAGTGTGTGAGCATGCCTAGTAAGCAGCTGTGTAGATAGACACACAGTACAGTGCACACCGCACCCGTCTGTGAAGATACCCCATGTGCATGTATGTTCCCCCTTTGCAACCGCCACGTGTGTGAGCATGCCCGGGTTGCTGTTGTGTAGGTGGACACACACGATGGTCCACACTCTGCCCTTCCATGATTCCACCCCATGTGTATGCATGTCTGCACTCTGCAAATGCTAAGTGTGTGAGCATGCCCAGTAAGCAGCTGTGTAGATGGACACACAGTACAGTGCACACTGCGCCCGTCTGTGAAGATACCCCGTGTGCATGTATGTTCCCCCTTTGCAACTGCCACGTGTGTGAGCATGCCTGGGTTGCTGTTGTGTAGGTGGACACACACGACGGTCCACACTCTGCCCTTCCATGATTCCACCCCATGTGTATGCATGTCTGCACTCTGCAAATGCTAAGTGTGTGAGCATGCCCAGTAAGCAGCTGTGTAGATGGACACACAGTACAGTGCACACTGTGCACGTCTGTGGTTATACCCAGTGTGCATGTATGTTTCCCCTTCGCGACCGCTAGGTGTGAGGGTATGCCCAGTACGCCATTCGGGGGAACACAGTACAGTCGGCACCGATGTCTGCTACTAGGTGTGTACATTGCCAATGACATCCTGCATAGCCATGGTGGCCGTCCAGGTGAGTCATATATGGTTGATATGCCACAATGGCTGCCTACATCATGCACGCCGGTTGCCCTCTCATAGGGTATACTGTCTGTGGTGCATCCCGTATCCATGTCGTGATGTTGTGCTCCATAGTTAGATGGTATTCCCGAGTGCAGCACTATCGTGTTACTGTACGCCCACCTTGGGATGGTAACATGCTGTGTGACTGTGCACACTGTCTTCATTCCCTATCAGCTGCCTTGCCTCTGCAGATGATATCACCCACCTAGAGGTATGCCTCCTGACAGTGCTGTGCTGAGTAATCTCGGTACCGTGTTCTGTAGATGCATCATGCTGTAGTGTGTTCATGTAGGTAGGCGTAGGTTCAACTCCCGGCCCTTCCCCGTGTGTGTGTGAGGTGTGTGTGTGTGTGTGTGCTTCCAGCTGCCCCTGGAGAGAGTAGTTCTTTTAGTCGCTTCGCAACACATACCTTGGCTATTGTCAGCTATTCCTTTATGGATGATGTCACCCGCCTAGAAGTATGCCTCTGACAGCGCTGTGCTCAGTAATTTCGATAGCGCGTTCTGTAAATGCATCATGCTGTAGTGTGTTCATGTAGGTAGGCGTAGGTTCAACTCCCGGCCCTTCCCCGTGTGTGCGTGAGGTGTGTGTGTGTGTGTTTCCAGCTGCCTCTGGAGATGGTCATGCTTTTAGACGGTTCACAACACATACCTTGGCTATTGTCAGCTATTTCTTTACGGATGATGTCACCCACCTAGAAGTATGCCTCTGACAGCGCTGTGCTCAGTAATCTCGGTAGCGCATTCTGTAAATGCATCATGCTGTAGTGTGTTCATGTAGGTAGGCGAGGTTCATCTCACGCCCTTCCCGTGTGTGTGTGAGGTGTGTGTGTGTGTGTTTCCAGCTGCCTCTGGAGATGGTCATGCTTTAGACGCTTCACAACACATACCTTGGCTATTGTCAGCTATTCCTTTACGGATGATGTCACCTGCCTAGAAGTATGCCTCTGACAGCGCTGTGCTCAGTAATCTCGGTAGCGCATTCTGTAAATGCATCATGCTGTAGTGTGTTCATGTAGGTAGGCATAGGTTCAACTCCCGGCCCTTCCCCGTGTGTGTATGTGTTTCCAGCTGCCTCTGGAGATGGTCATGCTTTTAGACGCTTCGCAACACATACCTTGGCTATTGTCAGCTATTCCTTTACGAATGATGTCACCTGCCTAGAAGTATGCCTCTGACAGCGCTGTGCTCAGTAATTTCAGTAGCGCGTTCTGTAAATGCATCATGCTGTACTGTGTTCATGTAGGTAGGCGTAGGTTCAACTCCCGGCCCTTCCCCGTGTGTGTGTTTCAAACTGCCTCTGGAGATGGTCATGCTTTTAGACGCTTCGCAACACATACCTTGGCTATTGTCAGCTATTCCTTTACGGATGATGTCACCTGCCTAGAAGTATGCCTCTGACAGCACTGTGCTCAATAATCTCGGTAGCGCATTCTGTAAATGCATCATGCTGTAGTGTGTTCATGTAGGTAGGCGTAGGTTCAACTCCCAGCCCTTCCCCATGTGTGTGTGTGTGTGTTTCCAGCTGCCTCTGGAGATGATCATGCTTTTAGACGCTTCGCAACACATACCTTGGCTATTGTCAGCTATTCCTTTACGGATGAAGTCACCCGCCTAGAAGTATGCCTCTGACAGTACTGTGCTCAGTAATCTCGGTAGCGCGTTCTGTAAATGCATCATGCTGTAGTGTGTTCATGTAGGTAGGCGTAGGTTCAACTCCCGGCCCTTCCCCGTGTGTGTGTGTGTTTCCAGCTGCCTCTGGCGATGGTCATGCTTTTAAGACGCTTCGCAACACATACCTTGGCTATTGTCAGCTATTCCTTTACGGATGATGTCACCCGCCTAGAAGTATGCCTCTGACAGCACTGTGCTCAGTAATCTCGGTAGCACATTCTGTAAATGCATCATGCTGTAGTGTGTTCATGTAGGTAGGCATAGGTTCAACTCCCGGCCCTTCCCCGTGTGTGTGTGTTTCCAGCTGCCTCTGGAGATGGTCATGCTTTTAGATGCTTCGCAACACATACCTTGGCTATTGTCAGCTATTCCTTTACGGATGATGTTACCCGCCTAGAAGTATGCCTCTGACAGCACTGTGCTCAGTAATCTCGGTAGCGCATTCTGTAAATGCATCATGCTGTAGTGTGTTCATGGAGGTAGGTGTAGGTTCAACTCCCGGCCCTTCCCTGTGTGTGTGTGTGTGTGTTTCCAGCTGCCTCTGGAGATGGTCATGCTTTTAGATGCTTCGCAACACATACCTTGGCTATTGTCAGCTATTCCTTTACGGATGATGTCACCCGCCTAGAAGTATGCCTCTGACAGCGCTGTGCTCAGTAATCTCGGTAGCGCGTTCTGTAAATGCATCATGCTGTAGTGTGCTCATGTAGGTAGGCATAGGTTCAACTCCCGGCCCTTCCCCGTGTGTGTGTTTTCAGCTGCCCCTGGAGAGAGTAGTTCTTTTAGATGCTTCGCAACACATACCTCGGCTATCGTCATCTATTCCTTTACGGATGTTGTCACCCTCCTAGACGTATGCCTCTGATGGTGTTGTGTTCAGTAGTCCACATAGCGCATTCCATACCTATGTCATAATGTCGTGCGGTTGGGTAGGTGGGGGTAAGGTCAATCCCCATGCCTGCCAGCTGTGTGTGTGTGTCTATGCTCCCAGCCGCATGGGTTCATAGGTTATGGCTTTAGAGGTTCCACAGAACACTTATATCCTGCCAACATCTCTGTGTTTGTGGATGTTGAGACACGGCTCATGGACTGCCTGTGTGCCTGCTGTGGTTGGCGATCTCCGTAGAGTGTTCTCCACGTGCGCCCTGCTGTGGTGTGGTGGGGTGGTGCTGTGTACGTTACACTCCCGGCCTTGCCACATGCGTCCGTCTGTATCTCTCTCGATGTATATATACATACATATGTTATGCCCATAGCGCTGCTCTTGCATGGACAGCTGTCTGTCCCATGTATCGCATATTTGCACGGCTGACACATAGAACTGTGGTACGATGCATATCCACTCATTGTCCATGCAACGTCCGTATTCCGGCACACCCTAGAGACATCTGCTGGATATCGTGGCAGACAGCTATCCTTGCTGTACTGACACTGTACCCATACACACCATAAACCTTGTGTATCATTGCCTGTATATGGTGTGTGTATGTCTATCTGAGCTGTGTGCATGGTTGTGTGTATGTCCCGCTATAGCCGTCTGTGCAGGTGTCGCCACTATGGGTAATCCTTGTAGACCACTGTTTCATGTGCACTTCAGCACATACCTGCAGACCGTACTATCCCTCCTACGGCAGCACGGGAGCGGCCTTTGATCAACCGCTGCCCTAGGCAATAGGGCTCCATGGCGCCCACCACCACAACACATGGTGCTCCCATCCTGGTGTATCTACATGACATAACTACTGGAAAGGTGGCCCTGCTAGTGCGGCGCCCTAGGCAGCTGCCGGGTTGGCCTATGCCTAAGGCCGGCTATGAGCACATCCCATAATTTTGGAGTGGATCCTAGTGTTTTCACACACATGTATCTGTGTCTGTTCATAGCACTCCACCTCAGGTCTACATCTGCTTATCCACACTACTTGTTCTTTCCTGTACCATATGTGTGCGTCGTATTTGCTCTTCCCATCGGTGGCTGGGCTCACGTACGTCTATGGGGGCCTGACATTTGTTATGTTGACACTTCATGGCACACTGGGGGACACGTCACCTTTGTGTCTGCTTACCTTCCACATTGACCTTCGCGGGGCATACGTTGTCATCCACAGTTACCGGGGTAGGACATATGCATGTTTGCACATTTGTCCTGCTGTCTTTCTTCCCATCTGTCCGCCTAGGATCACCGGTTCAGTACATGTATTCTGGACAGGTAGCTCCTGCATACCCTGACCTGTTGTCATTATGTGTAAACACCCTAACGTTCGGCCATTGCCCTTGTTACGTTTCACATAGTGCTGTGCCTTCCTAGCTGATTGCTGCCTAAACATTCCAGACTGTGTGGTGGTTGATAGGGATCGCTATTTCCATTGCATGGGTAGTGACACTCATAACATCCGTATTCATGGCTACGCCAGCATACCTCTCCAGTGTACCTGGTTATGAGGGATGTACCTCATTTGGGGTCTTCGATGGGTCATGCTCCTCGGACTCCCTCAGAGTTCCACATTGGAAGGGTCTGTTACACATTCAGTGTTAGGAATGGTTTAGGTGTAATCCATAAAATATCCAACATGTACACAACCAGCCAACAGAGCACGGAACCAGCGAAATAATAATATATAACATACCAATCAACATAAAATAAATGCTGGTACCTTATGGCACACAATCCAAACAACACATAGGTAGATGAAACAGTCAACGTAGAAATAGTCCAGGACAGTGCCCAAATGGTATATAAAGGTTCCTTTATTAACAAGTAAGCGCTTTCACCCGTAGGCTTCTTCAGACTTATACATAACATAAAAGCATTCAGGATTTAAATATCCCTCCTTACATTTTCATTGGTCAATTTCTCATCAAACAATGAACAATTAACCCCAGCATATCAAGCGCAAACTCAATGTTAAATACTCACACATATATTAACATCTTTAAAAACATCTTATTAAAACATGTATTATATTATATTGTACTATGCCTAATTTTCATCAATTATAAATATAAAAATATATATAACAAATATGTATATTATATCAATGTAAAACAGTGGTAAACAACTAAAAGAGTGGACTAATATGTGTTAAATGTATAGCTGTACCTAAACTACATTCCTGTTATTTGGGTTTAAGCCTCCTGCTTCTCAAAAGAGGCTTAATCTGTGCTTTATCATTCAGCTCTGGTGTTTGGTCAGCTCTCCACCTAATAATCCATCTCAATTCACATTCTAAAGTATAGTTGATAAGGTCCCCCCCTCTGGGATTAAAATCTAGCTTTTGTAAAACACTGAATTTAAAAGTATGCCTAGAACCCAAATCCTTATGATGCTTGGCCAAAGCATTAAATTCAGAGCCTATTCTGATGTGATAGACATGCTCCCTAACACATTCTTTCAGTGACCTATTGGTTTTGCCAATATAGCATGAGGAGCATGCCACACATCTAGCCAGATATATAACATTCTTACTATTGCAATTTGTTAAAGTGTTAAAATGAAAAGTTTGTTTTGTGGTAGGGTGTACGAAAAGAGTTCCATCTTGGATATGTACACATTGGTTACATTTACCACATGGTACAGTGTTAATTCCAGGTGTATCCATACTTTTCCTTGCCAAAGTGTTTTTAGGTTTACATAACTACCTTTTGAGATTTGGTTTGTTCTTGAAGAATACATTGGGTCTCGGGCCTACAATCTTACTAATATCATTATCCAGATGTAAAATATCCCAGTGTTTAACCGAATATTGTTTTAACTGTACGGCATCTTTCGTGAAAAACATGGGGGCCCTAAGGTCAACCGTTGTGGGTGTCTGACTAATATCAGATGTACTAATAAACTCTGAATGATAGGGTTTCGCTATCGTACCTCTTGATTCATTAACTTCCAATATTGTCTGTTCAACCATCTCTATGTTATAACCTCTTTGTGTGAACTTAGCTCTCAATCCGTCCAGCTCTTTCTTATAACCTTCAGCTGTCGGATTGAGTCTAGATGCCCTCATTATTTGTCCTTTCATCAAATTATTAAAGACGAACTTAGGGTGCATACTGTGTCTGTGAAGTAATGTATACCTATGGCAAAGTTTCCTATGTATAGAGGTATTGAGTAGGCCATTACTAAGCCTATTAATGGCGACATCTAAATAGGAAATCTCACTCACTGAAGAATTCAATGTAAATTTCACGAAATTATTAGAATTATTCATGCTTTCAACGAGTTCCAGGAGTGTATATACATCACTAAGCCAAATGAAAAAAAGGTCATCTACAAACCTCTGATATATGCCTAAAAATCTCTGGAAAAGATCTAGCTTAAAAAGAACTTTTTCCTCCCAGCAGGCCATCACTAGGTTGGCGTAGCTATTGGCACAGGCAGTGCCCATAGCTACGCCATCCCTCTGTAGGAAAATCTCTTCTCCAAACGTAAAGATATTATTCAACAGAATAGTTTCTAAGAAGAGTGCTAACAAATAAATTCTCTCAGATGAATAATCATAGTGATTACGTACGTATTCCTGTATAAAATGTATCCCTATATCATTGGGGATAATACTACACAGACTAACTACATCTGAAGTGACCAGTATGTATTGTGAGTTATCATCCAGTTGACTAGTATACGCATATAAGTCAAGTAAGAATTGCTTACTGTCTCTCAGAATGGTAATACAGCAAACCTTGAGTCCTGGTCTTCTTCAAAAAAGACTTTAATGAACATACACCAGACCAGAACAGACGATGAAAGAAACGATACACTCCACAGTCCAAATATACTGAGCGCTTTCACCCACTAACATGGGGCATCATCAGAGTACAAATGCTTTGGCCAAACATCATAAGGATTTGGGTTCTAGGCATACTTTTAAATTCAGTGTTTTACAAAAGCTAGATTTTAATCCCAGAGGGGGGGACCTTACAACTATACTTTAGAATGCGAACTGAGATGGATTATTAGGTGGAGAGCTGACCAAACACCAGGGTTGAATGATAAAGCACAGATTAAGCCTCTTTTGAGAAGCAGGAGGCTTAAACCCAAATAACAGGAATGTAGTTTAGGTACAGCTATACATTGAACACCTATTAGTCCACTCTTTCAGTTGTTTACCACTGTTTTACATTGATATAATATACATATTTTTATATATATTTTATATTTATAATTGATGAAAATTAGGCATAGTACAATATAATATAATACATGTTTTAATAAGATGTTTTTAAAGATGTTAATATATGTGTGAGTATTTAACATTGAGTTTGCGCTTTATATGCTGGGGTTAATTGTTCATTGTTTGATGAGGAATTGACCAATGAAAATGTAAGGAGGATATTTAAATCCTGAATGCTTTTATGTTATGTATAAGTCTAAAGGAGTCTACGGGTGAAAGCGCTTACTTGTGAATAAAGGAACATTTTTATACCATTTGGGCACTGTCCTGGACTATTTCTACGTTGACTGTTTCATCTACCTATGTGTACTTTGGATTGTGTGCCATAAGGTGCCAGCGGTTATTTTATGTTGATTAGGTGTAATCCATGGTCAATTGACATTAATCATATTAATTCATTAAAGGATCTTCTTTATAAGTGGGAACGGCATAGTTTAACCATCCTATGACCTTCCTAGTTGAAGTTGTTAGTAAGCCATTAGTATGTGTTCCACAGGTCGCCCATTTGTTCCGCATTATGGAAGCGAGTGATCCCCATTTTGGTGATGGCAGATTGAGAGCTATGTACACCGGTATTCGCACGACGGTCTGACTTTGTATGGGATATTTCTAATGTAGTCCCTATCTGTATTCCCTGTGCTATGCCTTACTGGAGCTGTGTAATTCCACCAGGTTTCCAGTTATGGGTGCCATCTTGGTCGTACACGTGTCCATCCATGGGAATCGCCTACTGGACACTGATATAGGGCTGTACACATTTCACACCTGCTATCAGCATTATCCGGTGGATGCTTTGCATCATTAGTGGGGATTAAGGCATGTGCTATACCCACATCCCTCCCACAGGGCGGGCCAACGGATTCTCTGCCAAACAACACCGAGCCCCATTTCTGCATACCCAGGTTCCCATGGCTGCAACCCTCGACGGTACACATTACACATCCTTCATGTGTGTGGTACTGGGATGTGGACGCACTTCTATGGACTCGACAATCTGGGGATTTCTGTTCATATGTCCTGAATTTCATGGACACGTGTCATCAACCTTAAACACGCTGGTGGTGCATATGTCTAGCTGTGCCATAGTCGCGGCTGTCACTTCTTTTGCGTCGATCGCAGCAGGGGGAACGGAGCAATTTTTGGAGTCCTACAATGGACACCAGTGTGCATATGTAAAGTGTAGAACTTGTTGGACTGTCACCATCTGGCCAGTGGTTTTGACTGCTGCTGTATGTTCCCCGTTCGCAGATGTCTGTTTGACTACCCATATTATGTATTACTTGGCATATCTATATCCATGTACCAGTAAGCAGAAATACAGCAAACCTTGAGTCCTGGTCATCTTCATAAAAGACATTAATGAACATATACCAGACCAAAACAGACGATGACAAAAACGATACACTCCACAGTCCAAAGATACTGAGCTTTCACCCACTAACATGGGGCATCATCAGAGTACAAAATACATTAGATAGTCATCCCTTATATACTTCCTTCAGAGTCAATTTAAAGACAATTAATCAATAAACTTGCTCATAGTTAAGTAGCCAGTAATCCAAGTCTTAAAGATGAAGTGAAATATAACAATCAGTGTTGCATACATAACTTAATGGAAACATTAATACAACAACAATGTGTTAATATAAATACAATATTGGTAAATACAATCAGTAAATTGAAAAATAATTCATAATTGTTGTGAGTAAACCTTAGAATGTAGTGTGTTGATAATAAAATTATGTATATTAATGTGTATAATTGTTGTATTAAGATTCCAAATCATTGAATAAATAAGTACAATTAAATACATATTTTGTATAAATATAAATGTAAATAAGAGTCACAATGTTAAATATAAATATGACTGTATATAAATATATAAATATGATATGAAATAAACTGTAGTTGTTTACATCTTGTTTTCGAGTGACATATCTATGTCCATGTGACATATATACGGGCCGTCGGACTGTTGTGTGTAGATATATACATGTGAACCCCTCGTTTCATACCTTGCTTTGTTACCGTCTGTGGATTACCTGTGTACACACATCTGTTACCATACCATACCTTTTCACTGTACAGGTTCTGGCAGGGTGTATGGCTGGTTGGCCCTTAATCTTTTAGACGCTTCACAACACATACCTTGGCTATTGTCAGCTATTTCTTTACGGATGATGTCACCCACCTAGAAGTATGCCTCTGACAGCGCTATGCTCAGTAATCTCGGTAGCGCGTTCTGTAAATGCATCATGCTGTAGTGTGTTCATGTAGGTAGGCGTAGGTTCATCTCACGGCCCTTCCCTGAGGTGTGTGTGTGTGTGTTTCAGCTGCCCCTGGAGAGTAGTTCTTTTAGATGCTTCGCAACACATACCTTGGCTATTGTCAGCTATTCCTTTACGGATGATGTCACCCTCCTAGAAGTATGCCTCTGATGGTGCTGTGTTCAGTAGTCCACATAGCGCATTCCATACCTATGTCATACTGTCGCAAGCGGTTGGGTAGGTGGGGGTAAGGTCAATCCCCATGCCTGCCAGCTGTGTGTGTGTCTATGCTCCCAGCCGCATGGGTTCATAGGTTATGGTTTTAGAGGTTCCACAGAACACTTATATCCTGCCAACATCTCTGTGTTTGTGGATGTTGAGACACGCTCGTGGACTGCCTGTGTGCCTGCTGTGGTTGGCGACCTCCGTGAGTGTTCTCCACGCGCCCTGCTGTGGTGTGGTGGGTGGTGCTGTGTACGCTACACTCCCGCCTTGCCACATGCGTCCGCCTGTATCTCTCTCGATGTATATATACATACATATGTTGTGCCCATAGCGCTGCTCTTGCATGGACAGCTGTCTGTCCCATGTATCGCATATTTGCACGGCTGACACATAGAACTGTGGTACGATGCATATCCACTCATTGTCCATGCAACGTCCGTATTCAGGCACACCCTAGACACATCTGCTGGATATCGTGGCAGACAGCTATCCTTGCTGTACTGACACTGTACCCGTACACACCATAAACCTTGTGTATCATTGCCTGTTTATGGTGTGTGTATGTCTATCTGAGCTGTGTGCATGGTCGTGTGTATGTCCCGCTATAGCCGTCTGTGCAGGTGTCGCCACTATGGGTAATCCTTGTAGACCACTGTTTCATGTGCACTTCAGCACATACCTGCAGACCGTACTATCCCTCCTACGGCAGCACGGGAGCGGCCTTAGATCAACCGCTGCCCTAGGCAATAGGGCTCCATGGCGCCCACCACCACAACACATGGTGCCCCCATCCTGGTGTACCTACATGACATAACTACTGAAAAGGTGGCCCTGCTAGTGCGGCGCCCTAGGCAGGCGCCGGGTTGGCCTATGCCTAAGGCCGGCTATGAGCACATCCCATAATTTTGGAGTGGATCCTAGTGTTTTCACACACATGTATCTGTGTCTGTTCATAGCACTCCACCTCAGGGGCGTATATCTCTGAGACGTTATATCTGACACGACTTAGGAGATAGTGGGACACTGGGGCCCAGTCAGTGTCATGTTTCTCTTGGAAACATTGATAGTGGGCACAGTGATATGTTATGCATGCGTATGGCATTGCCGTCAGATGGTGTCTTCCTTCCATGTTTTGTCACGTGTTTCTGTCACACTGTCGCCGCCATGCATGGCCGCGCGCCGATCACGCTACTGGAACACAGTGGACATATGAGGCAGACCTCTACTCAGTCTGCATACATCTGTGCAGTTGCAGGGTATGTGACTACTACAACATGCCTACTGTCTGCCTACAATACACACAGAGTGTGTGGAGCAGCAACACACCACATGGCATTACTTTGTGTTTGCACAGCACACCCACGCAGACAGTTGTGTTCCTCACACAGGTCTACATCTGCTTATCCACACTACTTGTTCTTTCCTGTACCATATGTGTGCGATTTGCTCTTCCCATCGGGTGGCTGGGCTCACGACGCCTATGGGGGCCTGACATTTGTTATGTTGACACTTCATGGCACACTGGGGACACGCCACCTTTGTGTCTGCTTACCTTCCACATTGACCTTCAAAGGGCATACGCTGTCATCCACAGTTACCGGGTAGGACATATGCATGTTTGCACATTTGTCCTTCTGTCTTTCTTCCCATCTGTCCGCCTAGGATCACCGGTTCAGTACATGCATTCTGGACAGGTAGCTTCTGCATACCCTGACCTGTTGTCATTATGTGTAAACACCCTAACGCTCGCCATTGCCCTTGTTACGCTTCACATAGTGCTGTGCCTTCCTAGCTGATTGCTGCCTAAACATTCCAGACTGTGTGGTGGTTGATAGGATCGCTATTTCCATTGCATGGGTAGTGACACTCATAACATCCGTATTCATGGCTACGCCAGCATACCTCTCCAGTGTACCTGGTTATGAGGGATGTACCTCATTTGGGGTCTTCGATGGGTCATGCTCTCGACTCCCTCAGAGTTCCACATTGAAGGGTCTGTTACACATTCAGTGTTAGGAATAGTTTAAGTGTAATCCATAAAATATCCAACATGTACACAACCAGCCAACAGAGCACGGAACCAGCTTAAATAATAATATATAACATACCAATCAACATAAAATAAATGCTGGTACCTTATGGCACACAATCCAAACAACACATAGGTAGATGAAACAGTCAACGTGAAATAGTCCAGGACAGTGCCCAAATGGTATATAAAGGTTCCTTTATTAACAAGTAAGCGCTTTCACCCGTAGGCTTCTTCAGACTTATACATAAGATAAAGCATTCAGGATTTAAATATCCTCCTTACATTTTCATTGGTCAATTTCTCATCAAACAATGAACAATTAACCCCAGCATATCAGCTTAAACTCAATGTTAAATACTCACACATATATTAACATCTTTAAAACTATCTTATTAAAACATGTATTATATTATATTGTACTATGCCTAATTTTCATCAATTATAAATATAAAAATATATATAACAAATATGTATATTATATCAATGTAAAACAGTGGTAAACAACTAAAAGAGTGGACTAATACGTGTTAAATGTATAGCTGTACCTAAACTACATTCCTGTTATTTGGGTTTAAGCCTCCTGCTTCTCAAAAGAGGCTTAATCTGTGCTTTATCATTCAGCTCTGGTGTTTGGTCAGCTCTCCACCTAATAATCCATCTCAATTCACATTCTAAAGTATAGTTGATAAGGTCCCCCCCTCTGGGATTAAAATCTAGCTTTTGTAAAACACTGAATTTAAAAGTATGCCTAGAACCCAAATCCTTATGATGCTTGGCCAAAGCATTAAATTCAGAGCCTATTCTGATGTGATAGACATGCTCCCTAACACATTCTTTCAGTGACCTATTGGTTTTGCCAATATAGCATGTGGAGCATGCCACACATCTAGCCAGATATATAACATTCTTACTATTGCAATTTGTTAAAGTGTTAAAATGAAAAGTTTGTTTTGTGGTAGGGTGTACGAAAAGAGTTCCATCTTGGATATGTACACATTGGTTACATTTACCACATGGTACAGTGTTAATTCCAGGTGTATCCATACTTTTCCTTGCCAAAGTGTTTTTAGGTTTACATAACTACCTTTTGAGATTTGGTTTGTTCTTGAAGAATACATTGGGTCTCGGGCCTACAATCTTACTAATATCATTATCCAGATGTAGAATATCCCAATGTTTAACCAGATATTGTTTTAACTGTACGGCATCTTTCGTGAAAAACATGGGGGCCCTAAGGTCAACCGTTGTGGGTGTCTGACTAATATCAGATGTACTAATAAACTCTGAATGATAGGGTTTCGCTATCGTACCTCTTGATTCATTAACTTCCAATATTGTCTGTTCAACCATCTCTATGTTATAACCTCTTTGTGTGAACTTAGCTCTCAATCCGTCCAGCTCTTTCTTATAACCTTCAGCTGTCGGATTGAGTCTAGATGCCCTCATTATTTGTCCTTTCATCAAATTATTAAAGACGAACTTAGGGTGCATACTGTGTCTGTGAAGTAATGTATACCTATGGCAAAGTTTCCTATGTATAGAGGTATTGAGTAGGCCATTACTAAGCCTATTAATGGCGACATCTAAATAGGAAATCTCACTCACTGAAGAATTCAATGTAAATTTCACGAAATTATTAGAATTATTCATGCTTTCAACGAGTTCCAGGAGTGTATATACATCACTAAGCCAAATGAAAAAAAGGTCATCTACAAACCTCTGATATATGCCTAAAATCTCTGGAAAAGATCTAGCTTAAAAAGAACTTTTTCCTCCCAGCAGGCCATCACTAGGTTGGCGTAGCTATTGGCACAGGCAGTGCCCATAGCTACGCCATCCCTCTGTAGGAAAATCTCTTCTCCAAACGTAAAGATATTATTCAACAGAATAGTTTCTAAGAAGAGTGCTAACAAATAAATTCTCTCAGATGAATAATCATAGTGATTACGTACGTATTCCTGTATAAAATGTATCCCTATATCATTGGGGATAATACTACACAGACTAACTACATCTGAAGTGACCAGTATGTATTGTGAGTTATCATCCAGTTGACTAGTATACGCATATAAGTCAAGTAAGAATTGCTTACTGTCTCTCAGAATGGTAATACAGCAAACCTTGAGTCCTGGTCTTCTTCAAAAAAGACTTTAATGAACATACACCAGACCAGAACAGACGATGAAAGAAACGATACACTCCACAGTCCAAACATACTGAGTGCTTTCACCCACTAACATGGGGCATCATCAGAGTACAAATGCTTTGGCCAAACATCATAAGGATTTGGGTTCTAGGCATACTTTTAAATTCAGTGTTTTACAAAAGCTAGATTTTAATCCCAGAGGGGGGGACCTTACAACTATACTTTAGAATGCGAACTGAGATGGATTATTAGGTGGAGAGCTGACCAAACACCAGGGTTGAATGATAAAGCACAGATTAAGCCTCTTTTGAGAAGCAGGAGGCTTAAACCCAAATAACAGGAATGTAGTTTAGGTACAGCTATACATTGAACACCTATTAGTCCACTCTTTCAGTTGTTTACCACTGTTTTACATTGATATAATATACATATTTTTTATATATATTTTTATATTTATAATTGATGAAAATTAGGCATAGTACAATATAATATAATACATGTTTTAATAAGATGTTTTAAAGATGTTAATATATGTGTGAGTATTTAACATTGAGTTTTGCTTTATATGCTGGGGTTAATTGTTCATTGTTTGATGAGGAATTGACCAATGAAAATGTAAGGAGGGATATTTAAATCCTGAATGCTTTTATGTTATGTATAAGTCTAAAGGAGTCTACGGGTGAAAGCGCTTACTTGTGAATAAAGGAACATTTTTATACCATTTGGGCACTGTCCTGGACTATTTCTACGTTGACTGTTTCATCTACCTATGTGTATTTTGGATTGTGTGCCATAAGGTGCCAGCGGTTATTTTATGTTGATTAGGTGTAATCCATGGTCAATTGACATTAATCATATTAATTCATTAAAGGATCTTCTTTATAAGTGGGAACGGCATAGTTTAACCATCCTATGACCTTCCTAGTTGAAGTTGTTAGTAAGCCATTAGTATGTGTTCCACAGGTCGCCCATTTGTTCTGCATTATGGAAGCGAGTGATCCCCATTTTGGTGATGGCAGATTGAGAGCTATGTACACCGGTATTCGCACGACGGTCTGACTTTGTATGGGATATTTCTAATGTAGTCCCTATCTGTATTCCCTGTGCTATGCCTTACTGGAGCTGTGTAATTCCACCAGGTTTCCAGTTATGGGTGCCATCTTGGTCGTACACGTGTCCATCCATGGGAATCGCCTACTGGACACTGATATAGGGCTGTACACATTTCACACCTGCTATCAGCATTATCCGGTGGATGCTTTGCATCATTAGTGGGGATTAAGGCATGTGCTATACCCACATCCCTCCCACGGCGCGGGCCAACGGATTCTCTGCCAAACAACACCGAGCCCCATTTCTGCATACCCAGGTTCCCATGGCTGCAACCCTCGACGGTACACATTACACATCCTTCATGTGTGTGGTACTGGGATGTGGACGCACTTCTATGGACTCGACAATCTGGGGATTTCTGTTCATATGTCCTGAATTTCATGGACACGTGTCATCAACCTTAAACACGCTGGTGGTGCATATGTCTAGCTGTGCCGTAGTCGCGGCTGTCACTTCTTTTGCGTCGATCGCAGCAGGGGTTGTGAACGGAGCAATTTTTGGAGTCCTACAATGGACACCAGTGTGCATATGTAAAGTGTAGAACTTGTTGGACTGTCACCATCTGGCCAGTGGTTTTGACTGCTGCTGTATGTTCCCCGTTCGCAGATGTCTGTTTGACTACCCATATTATGTATTACTTGGCATATCTATATCCATGTACCAGTAAGCAGAAATACAGCAAACCTTGAGTCCTGGTCATCTTCATAAAAGACATTAATGAACATATACCAGACCAAAACAGACGATGACAAAAACGATACACTCCACAGTCCAAAGATACTGAGCTTTCACCCACTAACATGGGGCATCATCAGAGTACAAAATACATTAGATAGTCATCCCTTATATACTTCCTTCAGAGTCAATTTAAAGACAATTAATCAATAAACTTGCTCATAGTTAAGTAGCCAGTAATCCAAGTCTTAAAGATGAAGTGAAATATAACAATCAGTGTTGCATACATAACTTAATGGAAACATTAATACAACAACAATGTGTTAATATAAATACAATATTGGTAAATACAATCAGTAAATTGAAAAATAATTGATAATTGTTGTGAGTAAACCTTAGAATGTAGTGTGTTGATAATAAAATTATGTATATTAATGTGTATAATTGTTGTATTAAGATTCCAAATCATTGAATAAATAAGTACAATTAAATACATATTTTGTATAAATATAAATGTAAATAAGAGTCACAATGTTAAATATAAATATGACTGTATATAAATATATAAATATGATATGAAATAAACTGTAGTTGTTTACATCTTGTTTTCGAGTGACATATCTATGTCCATGTGACATATATATGGCCGTCGGACTGTTGTGTGTAGATATATACATGTGAACCCCTCGTTTCATACCTTGCTTTGTTACCGTCTGTGGATTACCTGTGTACACACATCTATTACCATACCATACCTTTTCACTGTACAGGTTCTGGCAGGGTGTACGGCTGGTTGGCCCTTAATCTTTTAGACGCTTCACAACACATACCTTGGCTATTGTCAGCTATTTCTTTACGGATGATGTCACCCACCTAGAAGTATGCCTCTGACAGCGCTGTGCTCAGTATTCTCGGTAGCGCGTTCTGTAAATGCATCATGCTGTAGTGTGTTCATGTAGGTAGGCGTAGGTTCATCTCACGGCCCTTCCCCGTGTGTGTGTGAGGTGTGTGTGTGTGTGTTTCCAGCTGCCTCTGGAGATGGTCATGCTTTTAGACGCTTCGCAACACATACCTTGGCTATTGTCAGCTATTCCTTTACGGATGATGTCACCTGCCTAGAAGTATGCCTCTGACAGCGCTGTGCTCAGTAATCTCGGTAGCGCATTCTGTAAATGCATCATGCTGTAGTGTGTTCATGTAGGTAGGCGTAGGTTCAACTCCCGGCCCTTCCCCGTGTGTGTATGTGTTTCCAGCTGCCTCTGGAGATGGTCATGCTTTTAGACGCTTCGCAACACATACCTTGGCTATTGTCAGCTATTCCTTTACGAATTATGTCACCCGCCTAGAAGTATGCCTCTGACAGCGCTGTGCTCAGTAATCTCAGTAGCATGTTCTGTAAATGCATCATGCTGTACTGTGTTCATGTAGGTAGGCGTAGGTTCAACTCCCGGCCCTTCCCCGTGTGTGTGTTTCAAACTGCCTCTGGAGATGGTCATGCTTTTAGACGCTTCGCAACACATACCTTGGCTATTGTCAGCTATTCCTTTACGGATGATGTCACCCGCCTAGAAGTATGCCTCTGACAGCACTGTGCTCAGTAATCTCAGTAGCGCATTCTGTAAATGCATCATGCTGTAGTGTGTTCATGTAGGTAGGCGTAGGTTCAACTCCCGGCCCTTCCCCATGTGTGTGTGTGTGTGTTTCCAGCTGCCTCTGGAGATGGTCATGCTTTTAGACACTTCGCAACACATACCTTGGCTATTGTCAGCTATTCCTTTACGGATGATGTCACCCGCCTAGAAGTATGCCTCTGACAGTACTGTGCTCAGTAATCTCGGTAGCGCGTTCTGTAAATGCATCATGCTGTACTGTGTTCATGTAGGTAGGCGTAGGTTCAACTCCCGGCCCTTCCCCGTGTGTGTGTGTGTTTCCAGCTGCCTCTGGCGATGGTCATGCTTTTAAGACGCTTCGCAACACATACCTTGGCTATTGTCAGCTATTCCTTTACGGATGATGTCACCCGCCTAGAAGTATGCCTCTGACAGCACTGTGCTCAGTAATCTCGGTAGCGCATTCTGTAAATGCATCATGCTGTAGTGTGTTCATGTAGGTAGGTGTAGGTTCAACTCCCGGCCCTTCCCTGTGTGTGTGTGTGTGTGTGTGTGTGTGTGTGTGTGTGTGTGAGGTGTGTGTGTGTTTCCAGCTGCCTCTGGAGATGGTCATGCTTTTAGATGCTTCGCAACACATACCTTGGCTATTGTCAGCTATTCCTTTACGGATGATGTCACCCGCCTAGAAGTATGCCTCTGACAGCGCTGTGCTCAGTAATCTCGGTAGCGCGTTCTGTAAATGCATCATGCTGTAGTGTGCTCATGTAGGTAGGCATAGGTTCAACTCCCGGCCCTTCCCCGTGTGTGTGTTTTCAGCTGCCCCTGGAGAGAGTAGTTCTTTTAGATGCTTCGCAACACATACCTCGGCTATCGGCATCTATTCCTTTACGGATGTTGTCACCCTCCTAGACGTATGCCTCTGATGGTGCTGTGTTCAGTAGTCCACATAGCGCATTCCATACCTATGTCATACTGTCGTGCGGTTGGGTAGGTGGGGGTAAGGTCAATCCCCATGCCTGCCAGCTGTGTGTGTGTGTCTATGCTCCCAGCCGCATGGGTTCATAGGTTATGGCTTTAGAGGTTCCACAGAACACTTATATCCTGCCAACATCTCTGTGTTTGTGGATGTTGAGACGCGGCTCGTGGACTGCCTGTGTGCCTGCTGTGGTTGGCGACCTCCGTAGAGTGTTCTCCACGTGCGCCCTGCTGTGGTGTGGTGGGGTGGTGCTGTGTACGTTACACTCCCGGCCTTGCCACATGCGTCCGTCTGTATCTCTCTCGATGTATATATACATACATATGTTATGCCCATAGCGCTGCTCTTGCATGGACAGCTGTCTGTCCCATGTATCGCATATTTGCACGGCTGACACATAGAACTGTGGTACGATGCATATCCACTCATTGTCCATGCAACGTCCGTATTCCGGCACACCCTAGAGACATCTGCTGGATATCGTGGCAGACAGCTATCCTTGCTGTACTGACACTGTACCCATACACACCATAAACCTTGTGTATCATTGCCTGTTTATGGTGTGTGTATGTCTATCTGAGCTGTGTGCATGGTCGTGTGTATGTCCCGCTATAGCCGTCTGTGCAGGTGTCGCCACTATGGGTAATCCTTGTAGACCACTGTTTCATGTGCACTTCAGCACATACCTGCAGACCGTACTATCCCTCCTACGGCAGCACGGGAGCGGCCTTAGATCAACCGCTGCCCTAGGCAATAGGGCTCCATGGCGCCCACCACCACAACACATGGTGCCCCCATCCTGGTGTACCTACATGACATAACTACTGGAAAGGTGGCCCTGCTAGTGCGGCGCCCAAGGCAGCCGCCGGGTTGGCCTATGCCTAAGGCCGGCTATGAGCACATCCCATAATTTTGGAGTGGATCCTAGTGTTTTCACACACATGTATCTGTGTCTGTTCATAGCACTCCACCTCAGGGGACGTATATCTGGACACGGACTTAGGAGATAGTGGGACACTCGGGGCCAGTCATGTCATGTTTCTCTTGGAAACATTGATAGTGGGCACAGTGATATGTTATGCATGCGTATGGCATTGCCGTCAGATGTGGTGTCTTCCTCGCATGTTTGTCGTTGTGTTCTGTCGTCAGATATCATGTGGCCGCCGGACTGCTACTGTTACGTGGAACACAGTGGACATATGAGGCAGACCTCTACTCAGTCTGCGCACATCTGTGCAGTTGCAGGGTATGTGACTACTACAACATGCCTACTGTCTGCCTACAATACACACAGAGTGTGTGGCAGCATGACAGACCACATGGCATTACTTTGTATTTGCACAGCACACCCACGCAGACAGTTGTGTTCCTCACACAGGTCTACATCTGCTTATCCACACTACTTGTTCTTTCCTGTACCATATGTGTGCGTCGTATTTGCTCTTCCCATCGGTGGCGGGGCTCACGTACGGCTATGGGGGCCTGACATTTGTTATGTTGACACTTCATGGCACACTGGGGGACACGTCACCTTTGTGTCTGCTTACCTTCCACATTGACCTTCGCGGGGCATACATTGTCATCCACAGTTACCGGGGTAGGACATATGCATGTTTGCACATTTGTCCTTCTGTCTTTCTTCCCATCTGTCCGCCTAGGATCACCGGTTCAGTACATGTATTCTGGACAGGTAGCTCCTGCATACCCTGACCTGTTGTCATTATGTGTAAACACCCTAACGTTCGGCCATTGCCCTTGTTACGTTTCTCATAGTGCTGTGCCTACCTAGCTGATTGCTGCCTAAACATTCCAGACTGTGTGGTGGTTGATAGGGATCGCTATTTCCATTGCATGGGTAGTGACACTCATAACATCCGTATTCATGGCTACGCCAGCATACCTCTCCAGTGTACCTGGTTATGAGGGATGTACCTCATTTGGGGTCTTCGATGGGTCATGCTCCTCGGACTCCCTCAGAGTTCCACATTGGAAGGGTCTGTTACACATTCAGTGTTAGGAATGGTTTAGGTGTAATCCATAAAATATCCAACATGTACACAACCAGCCAACAGAGCACGGAACCAGCGAAATAATAATATATAACATACCAATCAACATAAAATAACCGCTGGTACCTTATGGCACACAATCCAAACAACACATAGGTAGATGAAACAGTCAACGTAGAAATAGTCCAGGACAGTGCCCAAATGGTATATAAAGGTTCCTTTATTAACAAGTAAGCGCTTTCACCCATAGGCTTCTTCAGACTTATACATAACATAAAAGCATTCAGGATTTAAATATCCCTCCTTACATTTTCATTGGTCAATTTCTCATCAAACAATGAACAATTAACCCCAGCATATCAAGCGCAAACTCAATGTTAAATACTCACACATATATTAACATCTTTAAAAACATCTTATTAAAACATGTATTATATTATATTGTACTATGCCTAATTTTCATCAATTATAAATATAAAAATATATATAACAAATATGTATATTATATCAATGTAAAACAGTGGTAAACAACTAAAAGAGTGGACTAATAGGTGTTAAATGTATAGCTGTACCTAAACTACATTCCTGTTATTTGGGTTTAAGCCTCCTGCTTCTCAAAAGAGGCTTAATCTGTGCTTTATCATTCAGCTCTGGTGTTTGGTCAGCTCTCCACCTAATAATCCATCTCAATTCACATTCTAAAGTATAGTTGATAAGGTCCCCCCCTCTGGGATTAAAATCTAGCTTTTGTAAAACACTGAATTTAAAAGTATGCCTAGAACCCAAATCCTTATGATGCTTGGCCAAAGCATTAAATTCAGAGCCTATTCTGATGTGATAGACATGCTCCCTAACACATTCTTTCAGTGACCTATTGGTTTTGCCAATATAGCATGCAGAGCATGCCACACATCTAGCCAGATATATAACATTCTTACTATTGCAATTTGTTAAAGTGTTAAAATGAAAAGTTTGTTTTGTGGTAGGGTGTACGAAAAGAGTTCCATCTTGGATATGTACACATTGGTTACATTTACCACATGGTACAGTGTTAATTCCAGGTGTATCCATACTTTTCCTTGCCAAAGTGTTTTTAGGTTTACATAACTACCTTTTGAGATTTGGTTTGTTCTTGAAGAATACATTGGGTCTCGGGCCTACAATCTTACTAATATCATTATCCAGATGTAAAATATCCCAGTGTTTAACCGAATATTGTTTTAACTGTACGGCATCTTTCGTGAAAAACATGGGGCCCTAAGGTCACCCGTTGTGGGTGTCTGACTAATATCAGATGTACTAATAAACTCTGAAATATAGGGTTTCTATCGCACCTCTTGATTCATTAACTTCCAATATTGTCTGTTCAACCATCTCTATGTTATAACCTCTTTGTGTGAACTTAGCTCTCAATCCGTCCAGCTCTTTCTTATAACCTTCAGCTGTCGGATTGAGTCTAGATGCCCTCATTATTTGTCCTTTCATCAAATTATTAAAGACGAACTTAGGGTGCATACTGTGTCTGTGAAGTAATGTATACCTATGGCAAAGTTTCCTATGTATAGAGGTATTGAGTAGGCCATTACTAAGCCTATTAATGGCGACATCTAAATAGGAAATCTCACTCACTGAAGAATTCAATGTAAATTTCACGAAATTATTAGAATTATTCATGCTTTCAATGAGTTCCAGGAGTGTATATACATCACTAAGCCAAATGAAAAAAAGGTCATCTACAAACCTCTGATATATGCCTAAAAATCTCTGGAAAAGATCTAGCTTAAAAAGAACTTTTTCCTCCCAGCAGGCCATCACTAGGTTGGCGTAGCTATTGGCACAGGCAGTGCCCATAGCTACGCCATCCCTCTGTAGGAAAATCTCTTCTCCAAACGTAAAGATATTATTCAACAGAATAGTTTCTAAGAAGAGTGCTAACAAATAAATTCTCTCAGATGAATAATCATAGTGATTACGTACGTATTCCTGTATAAAATGTATCCCTATATCATTGGGGATAATACTACACAGACTAACTACATCTGAAGTGACCAGTATGTATTGTGAGTTAACATCCAGTTGTCTAGTATACGCATATAAGTCAAGTAAGAATTGCTTACTGTCTCTCAGAATGGTAATACAGCAAACCTTGAGTCCTGGTCTTCTTCAAAAAAGACTTTAATGAACATACACCAGACCAGAACAGACGATGAAAGAAACGATACACTCCACAGTCCAAACATACTGAGTGCTTTCACCCACTAACATGGGGCATCATCAGAGTACAAATGCTTTGGCCAAACATCATAAGGATTTGGGTTCTAGGCATACTTTTAAATTCAGTGTTTTACAAAAGCTAGATTTTAATCCCAGAGGGGGGGACCTTACAACTATACTTTATAATGCAAACTGAGATGGATTATTAGGTGGAGAGCTGACCAAACACCAGGGTTGAATGATAAAGCACAGATTAAGCCTCTTTTGAGAAGCAGGAGGCTTAAACCCAAATAACAGGAATGTAGTTTAGGTACAGCTATACATTGAACACCTATTAGTCCACTCTTTCAGTTGTTTACCACTGTTTTACATTGATATAATATACATATTTTTTATATATATTTTTATATTTATAATTGATGAAAATTAGGCATAGTACAATATAATATAATACATGTTTTAATAAGATGTTTTTAAAGATGTTAATATATGTGTGAGTATTTAACATTGAGTTTGCGCTTTATATGCTGGGGTTAATTGTTCATTGTTTGATGAGGAATTGACCAATGAAAATGTAAGGAGGGATATTTAAATCCTGAATGCTTTTATGTTATGTATAAGTCTAAAGGAGTCTACGGGTGAAAGTGCTTACTTGTGAATAAAGGAACATTTTTATACCATTTGGGCACTGTCCTGGACTATTTCTACGTTGACTGTTTCATCTACCTATGTGTATTTTGGATTGTGTGCCATAAGGTGCCAGCGGTTATTTTATGTTGATTAGGTGTAATCCATGGTCAATTGACATTAATCATATTAATTCATTAAAGGATCTTCTTTATAAGTGGGAACGGCATAGTTTAACCATCCTATGACCTTCCTACTTGAAGTTGTTAGTAAGCCATTAGTATGTGTTCCACAGGTCGCCCATTATTTCCGCATTATGGAAGCGAGTGATCCCCATTTTGGTGATGGCAGATTGAGAGCTATGTACGCCGGTATTCGCACGATGGTCTGACTTTGTATGGGATATTTCTAATGTAGTCCCTATCTGTATTCCCTGTGCTATGCCTTACTGGAGCTGTGTAATTCCACCAGGTTTCCAGTTATGGGTGCCATCTTGGTCGTACACGTGTCCATCCATGGGAATCGCCTACTGGACACTGATATAGGGCTGTACACATTTCACACCTGCTATCAGCATTATCCGGTGGATGCTTTGCATCATTAGTGGGGATTAAGGCATGTGCTATACCCACATCCCTCCCATGGGGCGGGCCAACGGATTCTCTGCCAAACAACACTGAGCCCCATTTCTGCATACCCAGGTTCCCATGGCTGCAACCCTCGACGGTACACATTACACATCCTTCATGTGTGTGGTACTGGGATGTGGACGCACTTCTATGGACTCGACAATCTGGGGATTTCTGTTCATATGTCCTGAATTTCATGGACACGTGTCATCAACCTTAAACACGCTGGTGGTGCATATGTCTAGCTGTGCCATAGTCGCGGCTGTCACTTCTTTTGCGTCGATCGCAGCAGGGGTTGCGAATGGAGCAATTTTTGGAGTCCTACAATGGACACCAGTGTGCATATGTAAAGTGTAGAACTTGTTGGACTGTCACCATCTGGCCAGTGGTTTTGACTGCTGCTGTATGTTCCCCGTTCGCAGATGTCTGTTTGACTACCCATATTATGTATTACTTGGCATATCTATATCCATGTACCAGTAAGCAGAAATACAGCAAACCTTGAGTCCTGGTCATCTTCATAAAAGACATTAATGAACATATACCAGACCAAAACAGACGATGACAAAAACGATACACTCCACAGTCCAAAGATACTGAGCGCTTTCACCCACTAACATGGGGCATCATCAGAGTACAAAATACATTAGATAGTCATCCCTTATATACTTCCTTCAGAGTCAATTTAAAGACAATTAATCAATAAACTTGCTCATAGTTAAGTAGCCAGTAATCCAAGTCTTAAAGATGAAGTGAAATATAACAATCAGTGTTGCATACATAACTTAATGGAAACATTAATACAACAACAATGTGTTAATATAAATACAATATTGGTAAATACAATCAGTAAATTGAAAAATAATTGATAATTGTTGTGAGTAAACCTTAGAATGTAGTGTGTTGATAATAAAATTATGTATATTAATGTGTATAATTGTTGTATTAAGATTCCAAATCATTGAATAAATAAGTACAATTAAATACATATTTTGTATAAATATAAATGTAAATAAGAGTCACAATGTTAAATATAAATATGACTGTATATAAATATATAAATATGATATGAAATAAACTGTAGTTGTTTACATCTTGTTTTCGAGTGACATATCTATGTCCATGTGACATATATACGGGCCGTTGGACTGTTGTGTGTAGATATATACATGTGAACCCCTCGTTTCATACCTTGCTTTGTTACCGTCTGTGGATTACCTGTGTACACACATCTATTACCATACCATACCTTTTCACTGTACAGGTTCTGGCAGGGTGTACGGCTGGTTGGCCCTTAATCTTGCTGTGTGTTACATTGACCTGTGTCTATCTGGCAATTCGCTGGCGTGTCATGTGAGACCTTCTTGATTCTATAGGGACCTGATCCCGTAATTGTGACGTGCTTCCACTGGCCATATATTTCTCTGTCATCTGGGATCTGTATGTAACCAGTCCTTTCAGGACACTTTCTATTGTTGTTTTTTTTTGGTTACATATATGAGTACTTTGGTATGTTGTGCTATTATTGTGTGTGGAGCATTTCTCCACGGGCCTCTGCTGACACTGGACATATATCCAGCTAGCCTAGCCCGGTCAACAAGTGTGAGCCAACTAAACACAACTCGTACGGTGGCACCTTCTGACAAGTGGGTCGGGTTACAGATGCATAACCGTCATCAATCCCTACTACTAACACACACGTTATTCTATCCACATTCTATGTTTGTCTTATCACATAGCATGTGTTTCTCACTATTTGTACCGGTACTTTACATGGCATTGACCGATTCCATACTTTCAGAGGCTGACAGTTTTGAGACATGTATAACTAACGTGGAGGACACAGCATTAACTTTCCCTGCTGTGAGCGGATCACACACACACACACGCACTTGCATTTCCTAATTGTGGGTTACGCGCAGGCGCACATGCATATCCGTATTCTGGTTACATATGTTTACTGGGTCTGTGTGGTTACGTGGTCTGTATTAGTTGTGACTGTTCCGGTAACATATCTCTGATCCGGTTGATGGACGTGTGCGGAACACACTTTCACCTTTACACATGTAAATGTCTTTGTGGCATGGACGCATTACGTACACATTCACATTTATATGTTCTATAGTCGTAATTCAAACGGGACTGCATTCACGTTTGCCGGTTGCTGTGACCACTACACGTTAGCTGTTCTGTCTCATTTATATGCATACCCATGGTACTTAGCTACATTAACATATCCCCCCCACCCACCCCCGCACTCGCATACGTCACAGGCATCCATTCTCCTGCTGGGAAAAGTGTGGTACTACATGTTACACATTCCTTATTCCCTACCGCTCATGGCCCAGGATGCATATGTCGTGACCGCAGGGATATTCGGATCATGGGGGCTTATAGCCCCTACGCATACAGGCCTTCGATTGTCAGGGTGTTCCTGTGGTGCTTTGGGTTTGGTCTTGTCCGCCTAGTGTACGGAACTGCCCTGACCGTGTACGAATGTCAGATGAGTCACATGGGCATGGTTTGTCCTTGTCTATGATACCATATCCCCCCCCATTATTCCTAACCATGTGCGCTGATTGGCCGGCGTGCCCGTTGTAGATCGTGTTATAGTAATTGCACACGGTCTGGTCGACCGGACCTATTTCCATTACTATACCTCGGTATTTATAACCTGTCTCGCTATGTTACATGGGTTTAACATTGCGTGACAGCTTTCACTGAGCCACGGACATGTCCGTTGCTTACTTTGGGGCAGTCCCGCTCTGCTACACACATTTAACATGGCGGAACAGGTTGAACAGCACAGCAATGGGGACATCGGGCTCTCCGTCTCTGTTTTGTATTGAATCGCTATGTTGACTTTGTTTCACATAGCGAGACAGTGTCGACATTGGCAACGGATATCTCGCGCAGTACGTCCGCACCGCCGTGGGTGCCATATGTCTGCGGATGGGCGGCGGACAGGCATTATGCTGTGCCATTATGTCTGGGAATATATGGTTTCTTTCCCTAGATGATATGGCATACTAGCAATGACCCACGTCTGGGTGTGGGTACTGCTGTATTTACCCACGGTTACCTTTGTGTGGTCCCTCAGGCATCGGCCTCGGGACCGCACCACGTCTGCCGTGGGTATATCTAGCATTACCCACATCCGTGCGTGGGTTATTGCTATGGTATTCCGTGTGTACGGACACGTGTGTTTGTACAACCTACAATAGCTTCTGCTATTGGCATACAATGCTGTGGGTGGTGCCGGTTACCATACATATGCCATGTTCTGCGTTTGTCCCATTCACACTTGTCTATCCCCTGTCCTCATTCGTACGTGGATATTTATGTGGCACATGATTGAACTATGTATTACCTGCAGGTATGCTGTGTACAGTGCACATATGTCACGGTTGGTTACAGTGTATCTGTGTACCTACATCTGTGATACTGAGGACTACCACACATCCTTCGCAGCATTACATGCGTATGTCCATACTATTATTCGGTGGCCTGTGGGGGGTTGTCAGAGTGACGGTTACACGTGTCCCTGTTTGTGCACGCATCATGGTGGTCTTTGACTGGCCTCCGTTGCTATTGTGGGATGGACGGTGGTGTTGGTGTGTGTTTGGGTTGTGTTTCTACTGCCGATACGTTAGTGGGGGGTGGGGTTGGCACGTGTTCCTCTTTGCAGGGGGCCCCATCCTGGACATTTGTGTCATGCGTCGACACTTGGCACGTGCCATATGTCCTGTGATATTCCCACAGTCGTGTATGCCTTCCTGCATTACTACTGCATGTTACTGGCAGTTTTTATCTGGTACGCATGGCTATTATGTTGGATAGCTTAGGCTATTCCCATGATATGACATACCCATTCATCCGGGCATATACGTGTTATTCAATCCTTTGCATTGGCCGTGGGTGTTTGGCCATACGGCACCACTATTATCTACGTGTGATGTCCCACCTTCACCTTCTGTGCATGTGGCACCCTGTTGGGGTGTCCTGCTTGGTGGGCGGATGTTCCGCCCTATGTCTTGTGTTTGACATGTCTGCATAGCTAATCATCGGTACAGTGGCTGCACATACTGCTTTGTCCAGATGTGTACAGTTATGGACACCGTGGCGTGTGAACACCTATGGGGTTTTGACAGGTCCATTCCACATGCGGGATGTACGCATTCTGCCGACACATTCGCGTGCGGCCATTTGGATATCAGTACCTGAGGTGGGATGTTGACATGTGGGGTACATATTTGCACGCGTGGCACTGCCTAGGACAATACTTCATACTACATTTGGGGTATACCCAATGTGTGTAGGTGTGCAGCTACGCAAGGCTGCTAGCTGGATTGGGTGGACGGTCGTACATGGGTGCGGGTTACGTGCTATGACGGGGCTGTTGTGTAGTATTACATTTGCATGCATGGGTTCTGCTTCTGGATATTCTGCTTCGGCATACGCCATCCTATGTGTATGCAACGGGTACGTTGCTGGGTCTAGCACATGTTGCTATGCACATGTTTGTCTGTGTTTAGGGTATCTGGTTTCTTTCTGGTTGTTATATAGACACGGCTGCCCGGCTGTGTACTCTCACTACCACTGTGGAACTGCTGGTGACCATGCTCATGGGGCTACTCATGTGTAGGTGTGGCACTCTGACATGCTGCGGTACACCTTCACTGGGTATGCCTGCTGACAGTGCATTGCGTGATGGACACGGTATTACGCGTATCCTTTGTTCCTTGTACGGGTACAATTTGGACTTCGTGGGTTAATGTTTGGTTCTCCATTTTGTGTAGACGGGTACTATGTTGCATACTCTGCGTACGTTTCCTTATCCACGGACACTGGTTGGTGCGGTTACTATTGCAGGCGGCCTGTGACAGTCAGCACTTTAGGTTGCTCCTCGCCTGCCAGCTTGGCCACGCCTACGGGCACATCCTACTTGGGCTCGCGCACGTGCCCTCTGCACATGGTTGTGGTTGCGGCGCACACTCATTACTATGCATGTGGCGCTGCTACGCCGGTTATACACTGCACTGCCGGCGCAAGCCTTACACCGGCCGAGCTTCATGAATCCAGGGGGTATAAGTTCCTTAATTTAAAAAAGGGTTAAAACCAAAATTATCTAAAAGAGGTTTGAAGCAATCTAGTCTAAAGCATAACCAATCTTTAGGTGTTATATCTTTCTATGTTTCTCTTGGGATTTTAAAATAAGACTGAAGGCTTTGTGAATTATAGTAAACTTTATATTTATATGGAGTGAATTACTTTTTTCCTCCATTCCTTCCACTCTTTTACTTAAAAAGGACAGTTCCAAGAAATGACTCCAACCACAACATAACATTGCAAAGAGACTCTGCTATGCTGCATTGCAACTCCAAGCATAGTTTCCTAGTCTAGTCCTGTTATAGTATTATTCTGGGGGGGGGGCAGGGTCTGCAGTGGGGAATCCATATGATACAACAGAGTCCTATTTCTGCAAGAACTACTATACCATATGTAAATAATGGGATTCAGAAACTGATTGCCTTTTGTGTGATATAGTCCTACTCTGCATGAACAGACCTCTCAGGTCTGATAATCCCAAAACATACTGAAATCTATGTCTCTACTATTTTAATTTCTCCAAATCTTTTGCATTTTGAATACCGTGATGGGAAGGGACCCCATTCCTAAGTCAAAGTATCATTAAATATCATGAAATTACATGAACTCCACCACTCCACCTATATGAAAGAGTTGGTATTGGAGGCATTTACTGTGCCTTCAGAGCAAGTCCTAACATACACATGGAACCCCTCTGTATGTAAAAAGTGGTACTGCAAGCATGCTTGCAATGCAAGCCCTGACATATAGGTAGAGCTGTGAATAAAATATGCTGGAACACAGAACCACATATACATAGGCCACAATACATGACAAAAAATCTCTGTTATGCATGCATCGTTACTGACACAAATTTAGTAATGACATGCTATTGTGAATCTAGACCTCAGTCTGAATTTCTAGATAAATGAGATATGTGTCATACACACTGCGAAATGGGGCCAAATCACAAAACATGCTACTGTGCATGTGAAGTGTCCACATCCACCCTCTCTCATCTTACACACAGTCTATATTATGCATGTGAAGTGTCCACAGCCACCCTCCAAATCCTACATATAGTCTGTATTGTGCATGCCAAGTGTCCACATCCACTATCTCCCATCCTGCACACAGTCTGTACTGTGCATGTTAAGTGTCCACAGCCACCCTCCTCATCCTATACACAGTCTGTATTGTGCATGTGAAGTGTTCACAGCCACCCCCACCATTCTACACACAGTCTGTACTGTGCATGTGAAGTGTCCACAGCCATCCTTCTGCATCCTGCACACAGTCTGTATGGTGCATGTAAAGTGTCCACATCCACCCTGCACCATCCTATACACAGCCTGTATTGTGCATGTGAAGTGTCCACAGCCACCCTTCCCCATCCTATGCACTGACTGTACTGTGCATGTGAAGCATCCACAGATGCTCTCCCAGATCCTATACACAGTCTGCATTGTGCAGGTGAAGTGTCCAAAGCTGCCCTCACCATCATACGCACAGTCTGCATTGTACATGTGAAGTGTCCACAGCCACCCTCCCCATCCTACATGCAGTCTGTATTGTGCATGGGGGCTTTTCTAGCATATATTTCTTGCAGTATGATACTGACATCATAATCACACATGAAGCTTTGACCCTATGAATGTTCAGGTAGAGCATGACATATGCCAGCAAAGCTCATTCGTCTGAATGGGGACTACATTTACTTCAAGCTTTTCTACTGGCATTGTAAAATTAAGCTCTGTGCTGTTTAAAGCCTCATTTAGATTGCAGAATTTGGTGTACTGTTTCAGGACTCATTCACTTAAGTAGCTTGAGGAATCTTGAACATTTTTTTTTTCAGAAATAGACATGTTATAGTCTGAGCTATAGTTTAAAATCCAGCCAATTATATGTGCATAGGTATGGATCCCAAAAGGATTGGGGAAGTGCAGTGGCGACACTTGGCCATTCTGCTTTGCAAACCCAAAATTGCAGATTCTCCCTGTTTCCCATTGTGACACTATATTGGATGGACACTCTTAAATCTGTACCTCACAATGCTGAGCTACTGACTGTATGGGAGTCTGGAAGTTCAGGAGCAGGTAATAAGATTATGAAGCAGTTAAATGCAATGAATCCCATTATTCTTTCTTTAAATAGCACAATCCCACTAGATGGCTCTACTGGTCCACTAAATCTGGAAGATGATGTCTAGAACCACAGCTCCATCTGTTTATCGTCATTAGTAATTTTCCCAAAGATCAGCAAAGCTTGCTTTCCTAGCCTGTGTTTCAGAAGTGTTTTACTTGTATCCAGTGCCATCCAGAATTGACTGAAGTACTAGCAAGAATGTGGTAACTTTAGCTAGTGGTCTGGAGTGCATCTGAACTGAAATCCAAGCATTCACTGAAACAATTGAAAAACAAGTATGTTTTAAGCCTGCATTGCACTTTGACAACAGAATTTAATTGAATTGCTGCTTTATTTTTGCTGTTTTGCTGTTGACTCTGTTTTTTATTCTGCATTTTGAATTTTTAATACTGTCTTATATTGCCTAGGCTAGATTGTTTGGTATCACATGAGAACTAAAATCAGCCATCTTACATTAAGAGGGCTTCTTCCCTGCCTCCTTGTGGCAGAAGTGTGTAGCTCAAGACCCATTGGAGTTGGGGATTGCTGAAGAAAGGCTTAGTGTGGGGCTTTCTCATTGGTAGTTTGTCTTAAAACTGTTTAATTTAGCTGGTATTTAAGCCTCACATATCTGTGGAGCTGTCTGTCATGAAATGGGTGTTAGCAGTGCCCTGTATAAAAGCAAACACCAAAAATAAAATTTTTCCTAGACTTCTATTACTGTAAGCCTCCCAAGCTTCCCTGCTGCATTGCGGGCAATGCAGTTGCGCACTGAGAAGTGTTGCCATAGTTTTCAGCCCTAGCCTTCAATAAAATAAGGCCCTTTCTTAGTCCTAGAGGAAAATCTGGTCAAACTACCCCACTCCCCAATAGTAGTTACAGTAAAAACCTGCCATAATAGGTCATCTGTTTCCTACCATTTCTCTGGCCAACCTGATTGACATGGGCATCCTGAGGCAATGTAGTAATTGCCTCGTATACTGACAAATTCTTAGTCCTAAAACCAACAAATACAATATCTAAGAGATGGAAGTACAGTATGAATTTGGAATCAATTCTGTCATGTAACAACAAACCGGACATCAAACAGGTTGTCAGCACACACATCACTATAAAACAGGGTCACAACACATAAACCCACATATGCAGTGGTTCTCAATAGAAGCCTACAAAAATATCAGAGACCTCCCAAACACAAACCAGCCACTTGCACACAGTTCAAAAAATAATTGAATCCACTACACACTAACACACGCACACACACACACACACACACACACACACACACACACACACACACACACACACACACACACACACACACACACACACACACAGGTGTCTCAACAAATAAGCCCCTAAAGCAAAACACCTCAAAACCAAATGTCCTGGTAATAAACGACTCCATAGTGACATACACAGATGTCCCTCTCACCAGGTTGGACAAGGAGAAAGCCACAGTCAGCTGCCTGTCAGGTAATAGGATCTGTCACATCATACATGCACTCAAGTCACTCAACAACAATTACCATTATGATTCTGTCATAGTACATGTTGGAGTGAATGACTTGAGACATACCTTTCTAGACTATATGAAGAGAGACATGACTGAACTCTCAGATTATGCATCCCAGACAGGCAGGTATATTCCTAGCCCTAAACAGCATTTTACCTTCACCCAGAATGATGCCACAATACAGACAAAAAATGATCGACTTCAACAATTGGCTTAGCTTCTGTTGGCAATCCAGGGGGATCCAGTATCCATCAGCCTGGGAAGACATGGTCAACAGACCATGCTGCTTTGCCAGAATTGTCTTTCACCTGTCTCCTGTAAGCTTTTGAATACTGGGAAAGATGCGTGCCTCTCCCATAATGCCTTTTTTAGGCAATGTCAAAACAATAAAATTCCCAACATAAAAAAGTTTACTCGAGACAAAGTCAAGGTTATGCTACTTAATGCTAGGAGCCTAAACAGGAAACTACACTTTCGGGAAGCACTCCTCACCTTGGAAAATGCTGACGTCTGTGTTGTCACTGAGACATGGTCCAAGGCCACAGAGAACAGCCCGGCCATGCAAGACTGCAATGCCTTCTACATGTTCAGACCCCAAAACGAGTAAGAAAGATCCAAAGGTGGAGGTGTATCCATCTTCATTAAAGCCAAATACACCTCAAGACTTGTTAAATAGTATGACTCTCTTGAGCTACTCCATGTCCAACTGACTATAGGTAAAACACCCTACCACATCATTCCTAGCTACAGGTCCCCCACCATGAACCAAGAGAAGCACACCTCCTACCTGGACTTACTATATTCAGTCATTATACAGGCAAAGACATTGGCCATGGGAGATTTCAACTATCCCTCCATTGATTGGGAGATATACACTAACATAAACACACTTTCCCTGAGGTTTCTGTACTTTGTCAAAATAAATGCCCTGGAACAGTTAGTCTGGACCCTCTACAAGGGGCTCAACTCTCCTGGACCTCGTACTCACCAATATGGGTGGCCACTAAACTATCCCCTGTATGATGCCCTCTGTAGTAAGGTCAGACCATAAATCTGTCTTGTTCAAAGTAATGATCAGACATGACACCCCTACAGAAGAATAAAAACTGAAAAAATTCATCCAAAGCAAACTACAGCCTACTGAGCAATGGTATAAAAAGTTTCAACCCCCCCCCCCCCCCGCTAACACAGCCAACAGTGACTCCTAGGCAGAGGAGTAAACAAATGCCCTATATAAACACCTAAACAGCTGTATAGACTCGGCTGTACCTGACTGACTCAAACCAAACCAGGTCCTCTCAAAAAATCAGGCCACCCTGGTGGACCTCAAGTATAAAGAGGTTATATAACGAAAGGAAGAAACTGATATCTAAGAACAAAATGGAACATACTCAGCAGAGGAATACCCTCCACAGCTTGAACAAGCAGATCAGATATCTTGTTAAGTCCTCTAAAGCTACTGATGAGGCCAAGTTAGAATTCCTAGATAAGGGTAACCATAAGGCATTCTTTAGCTACATCTTAAATCTAAAAGGGAATGCACAGCTAAGTGCTAAACTTACAGTGGATGATCCTGTTTATACTGAACCCAAGGAAATTGCTAAGCTGCTAGCTAACAGAATTGATGCATACTTCACCCCCATGTCCCCACCAGCCATACCCCAAGGCATACCTGACACCAATAATCTACCTAGTATCTCCAAAGAGCAGGTCATGCCCACAATCTTCAAGGCCAAAAATATGACTTCTATGGGACCAGATAACATCACAGGCTGCTTACTAAATACTCTAAAACAAGACCTAGCAAACTACTTGGAACTCTCTAACCACAGCCTAAGCACTAGCTTGTTCCACCAGAGTGGAAAACAGCAACAGTAATCCCCTTGCACAAAAGGGTCTAACCGACCCTGGGAATTACAGACACATAAGCCTAACCAGCCTTATCTGCAAGGCCATGGAAAGAGTCATTATGGCTCTTATTAACAAGGACATAGGAAACCTTCAAAAGTCTTGATCTGACACAGTTTGGCTTTCTTAAGGGTAGATCATGCTTATTGTACTTGGTGGACTTCTTCAAGAATGTTACCAAAATGCTGGATGAAGGCAAAACAGTTCATATCACCTATCTTGACTTAGATAATGCTTTTAACACAATCTCCTACTCAGCTATTATTGAGAAACTCTCCCTGCTGGGGATTAACCCATACGTCACTACATGGGTAGCCAACTAGCTCACTGACAGATTGCATACTGTCAAAGTTGGGAATTCCACCTGTACTCGTAGACCACTTACCAGTGGTGTACTACAAGGATCTTTGCTGGGCCCTCTAATGTTTGGAATCTATTTCTTGGAAGTGCAGGCCTGTGGCTTACCAAGTTCACTAATGATTGCAAACTGGGTGCAATCGTCCCCCCAATGATGTTAACATATTACAAAAGGGGCTAACTCAGACAAATTGCTGGTGCCAAAGCCACGGACTTAAACTAACTTCAAAAAAGTGGAATATTATCCCCTATGGAAAAGGAGACATCTCTGCAAATTACAATATAGACAATATCACCCTAAGCTCAAACCCGGTAGTGTGAGATTTTGAAACACAGGTTGATAGCAACCTAAATTCGATTGCCATGTCCACATTGGTAAGAAAAGCCTTCTAAGTTGTGTATCTCATAAGTAAGGGCATCACATCCAGGACTAAGGATGTTATAACTTCTCTGTTCTTGACCCTCATCCAACCACTAATGGAGTACAATGTTCCCTTCTTCTTTTTACCATTTGCTTAAATGCAAGCCATCTCAACTGAAATTTAAGGATAAAATGTAAACCATCTAACAGCATATGTGAAAATCTCTTGGCTACCCCCTCCACTGTGCCCCCCTAACCAGAGAGGAGCAGCAACAACTGGATGTGGAACTTGCTTCCTGACATGTACTACCTGCAGGGACATATTTTCATAAAGGTGGAGCCATTGCTTCACCAGGACTGCTTATTGACTTTGCCTTTGGGTTGTACCTAATGCTGAAGTGTTTTGGCAGTAGTGTTATTACCTGTCCCTGTTTGAGCAATTGTGGTGCTCTGTGATAAAATCATGAAAATGACAAACAGCCTGAGATTTTTGGACAAAAAATATTTCTAACATTTCCTGTAACATTATATAAAACAAATATTTTGTATCTAAAACACCTGAAAATGATATCAAACAAAAGAAACAACTCTCTGAAGTACAGGCCAACACTAAGGGACTCTGGCTAACAAAGTTCGCAGATGACTGCAAACTGGGAACCATTATTGAATCCCCAAATGATGTGGATACTCTACAAAAGGGCCTTACAGAAACAGATGCTTGGTGTCAGAGCCATGGGCTCAAGCTCAATGCCAAGAAATGTATAGTTATCCCCTTTGGGAAAAAATATGTACCAGTGAACCTGTGAATTACCATATAGGCGGCAGTACACTAAACATCGAAAGTGTGATAAGAGACTTAGGGACACAGATGGACAGTGGTCTCACTTTCGATAACCACATCACCACAACAGTCAGGAAATCCTTCTATGTGGCACACCTCATCACTAAGGGCTTTTAATCCAGAAAAAAGGAGGTCATTGTCCCACTGTACTCATCCCTTATTAGACCCATTATAGAATACAACACCCCATTTGGTATGTACCTCTCAAGACATCTGCAACAACTGGAAAGGCCGCAGAAATACCTCACTAAAAGAATCACAGGCCTAAAGCAGATGCCCTATGCTGACCACCTTAAAAAACTCCAGCTATACTCTGTCACATATCGTCTACTCAGAGGCGATCTCTGCTTAACAGACAAGGCCATGTCAAACCCAAAGCTGTTGGACATGCTACACTTAAAGAAATCCCAATCCCTCAGAGCCACACACTCCAGGGATCTAAACCTTGTCATCACAATAAACAAAACATGCTGGAAGGATAGGTTCCTGACCCAGACACTCCCCAGACTCTGGAATAGATTGCCCATACATGTCAAGCAGAGTGCCTCTTTGGCCCTCTTCAAAAGGAACCTTGAAGATTGGATGGGAGAAAGGAAATTCACCCCAGGGATCATGTCAGTCGCCCTGCTAGACAGGGGTCCAGGGAAGTAAATAGTGTGGGAAGAAATAGCCAGGGAATTGTTATGGCTAGGCTTGTATAGGCCCTAGGGCTGATAGCCTAGTACCAACCTATGAACCTAAATTCTATAAAAGTGAGCTTTTGTTTTCACAAAAAATGTGAAGTCAAGTCCAAAGTTCTGGTTGTTTGACATGCTTTTTTTTCCTGCATAATGGCATGTTTTGAAACAAAATATCCCACTTTGGCATCTGAAAAGTTGTCAACCCTACTTCAGCCTGATTCACCTTTTGGAATTGGGCACATGGTTCTGCTAGTACCCCTTAAGATATAATTAAGAAGGACTGGAAGAGTCGTTGGGTTTAGATTCGGGTATGGAGTAACTGCTCTGTAAACAGTGCCCCTTCATGCTCAAGTTGTCTTGGAAACATCAGAAACAGCTGGAAACACGCTTTTGTTTTTTGTTTTTTTTTTGAAGTGTTGGCAGATTATAAATATTCCTCTGCAGAGCACTTCATTAGAAATGTTGGGAGAGTAAATGACTGCAACCAAAGAAACAACTTTTTCCGGACAGAGGATCTGAATTGTCTATGTATAATTAGGCCTTACTAAGTTTAATAATATAAACTTCTAAAAAAGCAATTGATAGAGAAAGGAAGTCAAAACCTAAGCCAACTGTATCTGAAATACTGAATATTTTAAAGGAGATAAAAGAACTGGAAAGCAGGATCTTCAGAAAAGGAAAAGAGCGATTATATAGAATTAAGTGGAATTTGTGGGAGCAATATGTGCAGAATAATATTCAGTAGTAGGGAGGTTTAATTAAGGGAAGACAAGAACTGAGCTATTTTTGTAATGTTGGAGTGAATGGCAATTGCTAGAAAGAAAATATGTATGTATACTGTAGGAAAATAAAAGTTAATATGGCTTGTTTTCCTTTTTTTTAAATTGATTTATTAAAGTGATTTTTCAACGTCTTATAAGCTTACCATTACATGAGAGCATGTGGTGCAAAAACTGCCGAGCACCAACGATGCTCATTAGGGATAATTTTCATATTGCATTTCAACATGAAAAACACTTCTAAAAATATATGATTTCCATACCTTGGAAATGCATAGAAATGTATTTTCCTGGAGGAACAGGAAACTTTAATCTCAGTTGTGTCAGTGTTAGAAAAATGTGTGTTGCATCCATTGACTTTAATGGACGTACCGCCCGCCACTCATAAGCTTAGGTGTCCCATTTAAGTCTATGACCTCAACACACATTACACCAAGGTAACATCACAGTAGTAAATAATAAATTTATTTGAGCCATGGTTTAATAAAAAATTTCAAAGTTAAGTAGTTATGGAGGTAAGAACAGCAGGAATTACAACATTTGCTTTTTTGAGCACGTCAGCAAGCAGGTGTATCGCAAGCTACTAGCAATGAGCACTTGTAGAAGATCTATCAGAAAGTCTTAAATGTACTCCAATGCATCTGAACTGATGCCGATTTCTAAGAAATGGAGTTCAATAGAAAGGAGTGGTCAAGAGTTCAAAGGCTTGTGTGGAATCTATAAACACAATTACAGTGAGGTAGTTGCTAAACATGTTTAGGAATATATCATAAAACAGTGTCCATAATATAGTCATGGTGCTACAGTCTGCATACAACCATGTTGTTCTAAGGATATTATACAATATCATCTCCAAAAAGACGAGAAACATGCACGCTGATTGGCCAATCCAACCAGCGTGCACATTGTAAATCCAAAGTAACCTAAGTTACAAGTCCGGACATTAAGAAATCATGCAGCCCTGCCTTTCTTTTCAGAGATGACATTGTATAATGGCTTATTCTTATTATTACTATTATTATTATTATTGTGGTGGTGCTGCAGTAGCGTTGTCGCCTCACAGTATGACGCTATCTGGTTCGATTCTCAGCTAGAGTGTCTTCTGCGTGGAGACATGTGTGAATGGGAGTACCTTCGTTGAAGGTTGTGCATCAGGGCTGGTAACTAGGCACGTAAAAGTCAACTACCAATCGTTAGCAGACCGGAGTTCTGCTGTGCCAACCCCTGAATGGGAAAAGCTGAAAGACACAACAATAGTATTATTATTTTCATTTTTCTTCCCTCCATCCTCCAAGTCTGTACAACTTTTTCCGAAAGAGCAGCACGGTAGCGCATGTTTCCTACCACAATGTTCAGCAGGAGAGGGTGGACCAGAAGCAACTCTGCTTTCCATTCCCTTGTACACCACTGTGTGCTTATGTCCTTTTCTCACAACAGCAGATGTACAGCTTTCCTAGCAGAACAGGATATATTTACTGCATTTCTGGGAGTGCTGGTATAAGAAAGGAGTGTCGTGGCTTTGTTCCCTTTGTAATTGATTTGCATTGTAGGATGGATTCTGTACTGGCCGATGTACACTGATCTTCCTGTGTACTTTACAGTTGGTGAGTACAAGGCTACCTAGCTGGCCAAATACCACAAAACAAAGTCCGTGTCATGGAAACTGAGGCTAAATCCATATTAAAGATGTGATGCTATATGCACCTTACCATGGTCACATACCCATATTTTCATTGTTTTACGTTATAGTGATGCATTGTGGTATTGAAGGTCAAGCATTGTGGGGCAGTGTTTGTGTTTGAACAGGCAGTGTGTTACACAGTCAACACTTATAGGGTGGCAGCTGTTGTCCTGAAGAATTATTTCTTTGTACTCTTTAAATGCTTTTGTTTGTTCCTTTTTAAAAGTAGGAATATTTATAACTGATATGGAGTTTAAACTGAGCTGAACTCAGTTTCATTTTATACCAAAAGTTAGTGCTGGGAATTATCTTCTGATTTCTGGTAGTCCAACATCTCACCTCCATCTGATAGTCCAAAAATTCCTCCTGTCACCACACTCTACACACTCAATATTATACAATGTCACCTCCTTGTTTGGAATATAATTCTCAAAAGTTCAAGACAAAACAGAGGGGTTGTGGCTAACTACATCAAAGTGTGGACTGTTTTATCTCACAAAAAGTGGAAGAATACAAAGTAAAGTAAACAAGAAACCTAAATAACAACAACACAAACATAAAACAACACAAAACTAACATCATTGTATAATAGCAATAACCCACGGCTGGGTGTGGGTAATGCTGGATTTACCCACAGTTGGCTTTGTTTGGTCAGTCGGGCTTCACCCTCGTGACCAAACCGTGCCAACCATGGTTAAATCCAGCATTACCCACACCCAGCCGTGAGTTATTGCTATAGTAGATGGTAGTGCTGAACATAATGTGATAATAGAAGGTAAATCAAGTATTTTACTTAGAGTTGGCAGGAGAGAATTTGTTCAGAAATGAAAGGTATTTTCTTATTCAGGTTGTTTTGGAAGAGCTTTGGCTTAATGTTGATCTCCATATCTAAATATATACAAATATTTGCAATAGGTATATGTGTGTGTGTGTTTATGTGTGTGGTTGTGTGCATATATATATATATATATATATATATATATATATATATATATATATATATATATATATATATATATATATATATATATATATATATATATATATATATAGATCTGTACACACACACACACACATACACACACACACACATGCTCACATTTAGCTACACTTAAAAACTTCAAATGTCAGTGTCACTAATGTCAACTCAATAAAACTGAAAAAAAAAAAAAAACAACAACTGAGAGATAACATTTTTTGCAGGGGTCAAGCTCCCATTGCCCCCCCCCCCAATAATTATATATACTAACTTTGAGATCACGCAATGTTGGGAAATCGATATATATATATATATATATATATTTATATATATATATATATATATATATATATATATATATATATATATATATATATATATATATATATATATATATATATATATATATATATATATATATATATATATATATGGGTCTACTTGAAAACACAGACATGCCAAAACACCGATGAAGAGAACATCGAGAGCGGAAGATCGACAACTGAGATGACCAACAGTTTAAAAGCACAAAAAATCACATGCCTGAAAAACCACAATCCCGACAATCAACAAAACAAAAACCATTTCCGAAAAAAGCATACACAACACAAGCGCACCAAAAATCTTACAGACCTACACTAAACCTTACATACACAACTATCTATGCACTGACCTTAACCTAAGGTCCGTTACTATCGCACACTCACCTAACCCGCGCCCTAACCCTAACTCACTTAACTTGCCCCTAATCCTAAAGTCTGTCACTATCACACACTTAACTTACCCGCTCCCTAACCCTAACTCACTTAACTTACCCCTAACCCAAAAGTCTGTCACTATCGCACACTTACCTTAACATGTCGGTGTTCTCAGCGTCGGGCTTTTAAACTGTCGGTCATCTCAGTTGTCGATCTTCCAGTCTCAGTGTTCTCGTCATCAGTGTTTTGGCATGTCGGTGTTTTCAAGTAGACCCATATATATATATATATATATATATATATATATGTATATATGTGTGTGTGTGTGTGTGTGTGTGTGAGGCTGGTGTGGAAAGGTTGAATAGTTTGGTGGAGAGGAAGCAAGATAAAAGTTTCTGAGGAAGTCTGAGCTGGACAGTTGTCCTTGGGACCATTGAATGGAGTCTGAAATAGTGGCGTGAGGAGTTGTCTTGTGACCAGTGATAAAATCCCCCTCACCCCAAAGTAGTATAAATTTGCCAAAGGGGAAATGTTGTTAAGTTTTTAAACAATTGGCTTTATACCTTGTTTGGCAAGGTTATGGGGTGTTACAATTTTTTCTTGATTCGGGATTATGAGCTTGCTTCTATTTACACCAGGATTCATCTCTTAAATCTAGAAGGACTTACAATTCTTTGATTAGCCAGATGTTTGATCTGTGCTTTTGAATTTAATTATTTTTATTTAAATTTTTTTGACCAGGTAAAGCACTGATCACAAGCTTCCCACACATACTTAGCTCCTATTCAATATTTTCATAAACGACTTCTATCTTGCCATCCCTAATGCTAAACTCATCCAATACGCTGACGACTCTACAGTTATCTGCTCTGACACATCAGCTTATTCATTAGCAAAATTCACTCAGGTTGCCTTCTCTTCTACAGAACAATGGATGCTTGACAACTACCTGGCACTCAATGCATCCAAGACCAAATTAATCATATTCACCCCTTTTAAAACCATCATCCTAGATAAAGACTCTTTCTCTATCACCAGCCAAAATAACACACTTCTCGAAATTGTCCCCATCCCCTCTGCAAAACTATTAGGAGTCTTCATTGATGACCAACTAAAATTTGATAACCATATACATGTAAACATCAAACAAACACACAAGAAACTTGGCATGCTCTACCACCACTACAACTTCATCTCTCCTGCCACCAGGACCACTCTTGCTACTACTTACCTCATCCCGTCCCTGTTATATGGAGCCTCTATCCTTACTAATCTTCAATCCTCCCTCAAGTCAAAACTCTCCTCCTGCTACTACAAGATTTCTAAATTTGCTACAGACCACAGATCCTCTACCCACTACTGTAAATACCTACATCAACTGAACTGGCTCGAGCTACCCAATTATCTCATCTACACTCAACTGATCCAAGCACACAAACTTATTTTTAATCCCTCTCTCTACACCTCCCTTACCTCTACCTTCCAAATGTATCAACCAAACAGAAGTCTAAGATCCAACTTTCAGATTTTTGTTGAGCAACATAAATCTGTCCGTCTACCAGGCAATAATCTCCTATCCTTCTCCGTAGCATGCCACTGGAACTCACTTCCACCACACATCCATGCCACTAGCAAACTCTCTGCCTTCAAAACTTTACTCCACTCCCATCTAAACTCACAATGGGAATGCTCCTGCTCCCATCCTACATAATTTTCCATACCACAATTACTCTCCACACGCTAATATATCTGCTAAAGAGCCACCTACTGTCTCATAACTCCTAAAAATAACTTTTGGAACAATCACATTTTATAAGAAATGTAATTTGCATTATTATTGCAACTTGTTACTCTGTAACTTCTTGCATTTCTATGTAAATTATATTTGTCTTATTGATATGTGTATTTTGTACTTCTTTGGAGCTTTTCTCCATAGGACTCCATTTAAAATGGGCTCCTCATGGCCCAATGGACCATCCCAGCAAACAAACTGAAAATAAAATAAATAAATAAAAAAAATATATATTTTTTTCATGAAGAATATGGGTGAGATATGTTTTACTGTAATCACACCCAAGTGATGCACCACTAAAATTAAAAGCTTAGGAAGGCTCAGAAGTTGACATTCAAACGATGGGAAACTATCTGGGTTAAGTATTAGTGTCTGAAAAGACTGCATGTTACAATTATGAAAGTAGGTTAAGAAGAACATAAGGACATTAAGAACTGTGTTTGTAAATGGAGAATATGTTTGAAAAATGGAAATAAAGGATATAAAAGAGGGAATGAAAGCAGACTTATGGAATAGGAACTGGCTGAAATGTTTTGTTTGCCCATAACTGTGTACATTATTGGGGCACATCTCTTACCATTAAAGTAGGAAACCAATTTATTGCAAACTGTTTTTAGTATATGTGAGGGAGCATGGTAAATTTAATTAACAGAAATCCTTCATAAAGCTGAAGAAAAGAGGTTAAATATGATGAAAGCAGTGGTGTGTTACTGGAATTTTATATTTCAATATTTAAACTTCTGAGTGAATGCTTGGCAGAAAACAGATCACAGGTTGTTAAAACCAATAATGGCATGATGAAATATTGAAAAAAGAAAGAAAGAGGTGCTTAAAAATAAATGCAGGAGAATACATACATCAAGTGGTAAAGAGATGAAGGATTTGGAAGTTAACTATGCAAAAGTTTATAAAAATAAAAAAATAATAATTTTATTATGTGTAATGTGTAAGTGTTGTACATATGAAAGCTGGAAAAGTATCAAGTTTGAATACAAGGCAGGAATAAAAGAAAGAAGAAAGTAAGCCAAACTGTAGGAGTTCAAAACAATTTATGCTTGGCATAATGCTGTTTAACTTCAAATGGGCATGCTTACTCATTGCCATATTCAAGAAAAAAGTGTAACATGCCTGAAACCACGTAAGGTAATGAATAATTGCAAAGACTACACTTGAGTTTTAGTATTTATTTTATTTATTGACATTTGATTAATAATCAAATAAATAATTAGTCGATAAATAAATCAATAAATTCCAGAGACCACCTCACCCACCCTATACTCCACCACACTGTCTTCACATTCCAGATTATCTTACAAATAATTCTTACTCGTCACTACCCTACATACCTCCATCACAACATGCCATTCATCACCAACTTAGCACTACTTACTCTCTCTATCCTTCCTCTTTCTACAGTTACTTACTACTTCTGAAACCATACATGAATATTACAAGCCCACTCGTGCAACTGTCACTCTCCTGCTTAAACTCACTTACTTCTCTGACATAGCACCCACTCTATATGCAACACATACCCCTCCTTAAGAAGCTAATAATTCTAACCTTACATGTAAAAACTAAAATAAAACTAAGCTCCATGCATGAATACAACACAAAGAAAATATTGCAACCCACTCATCCCATACACACTCACCACAACCTAATACTACGAAGTGACATTCACCCCAATCCCGGATTCACTCACTCCCCTCACTATCACAAAAATTGTCACAAAATCCTTCACCTCACTACCATTATCTTCCAAAGCTTTAGAAACACAATTCCAGATCTCCATGCCTGGACTGAACATGATAATCCAGATATTGTAGCAGCAAATGAGACTTGGCTGAAACCTTATCTTAAAAACTCCTTTTCCTCCCATCAGGCTTCTCTTGCCTGAGAACAGATAGGTCCAGAAAATAAAAGGTGGGGACATAGCTCTTATATACAATAATACATTTAATATAGTCCCATATAACAAATCCACTCCCATATTTTCTACAGCCAAAATACTAATATCCTACTTGAAAATGAATTGCAGCAAAAGCATCTGCATTATAGCCAAATATATCCTCCCAGGTAACAATATCCCAATACTTGTGGAAATACTAGCCTGGTCATCTAAAAAGATAGAGAATGAAACAATCATACATGGTGTTGTGAATATCAGCTGGCTAGACATCATACATCATCACTCAACAAACAGTATCAAGCTATTTCAGTATACCAAACTCATTACTACCATAACCAGAACCAACAAACACAAAAACAATAGCTCAATATTAGACTGGGTCCTTATCTCTGACCCTAGTAAAATCTCCTCCACTGAGCACTCTACCTAACAGCATTAGTCATCACCTACCAGCATACATAATTCTCAAATCAATTCCAGTGCTTAATATACACCACTGTAAGCATACCAGATACCTATTCCACTTCTGCCCAACTACTCAAAGTCCTACCACTGAATGATGCTGTTGAATTGTTTAACTCACCAACATAGGTGAGTGAAAACTTACCAAGTTCACCAAACAGCTCAAGAAAGCTAGGGATAGGGCCTGGAAATTACTGAATACAACTAAAAACCTTGCAGACTTCACTCAATACACACAACTGTGTAATCAAGTCAAGTGACTTGTCATCAAAAACAAACAAGATTACTACATTACTCTGCAAAGTGACCATATTCAAAATCCTAAAAACTTCTGGAGGCCCATAAACTCTCTGTTAAACCCATGCAAATGTGATAATCCCTACCCTGATCCAGAGATGGCCCAGCTGAAATTGCTTCACTTTTTAACTCATTCTTTAAAATAGTATAGTCAACCTCACAGGCAGCTTCCATCTAATCAACCTACTGCCCTCAGACCCATCTGCAACAATAAGACCAAACTTCTCTCTATTACCCATACCTATCTACACCATAAAAAACCTTCTACTTAAACTTAAACCTGGATCAAAAACTCCAGATAACTTACCCCCCAAATTCCTCCAAATATTAGCAGATGCTATAGCCTATCCTATTAGTATACTACTGAACAGATCCATTCAAGAGTCCTTCATTCCCACCATCTGGAAAAAGGCATTTATCCTCCATTTCCACAAAGGTAGAAACAATAATGATATATCTAACTTCTGCCCAATTGCCATCCTCTCTCCCATCTCCAAAATTCTGGAAAAATGCATACAGAACCAACTACTTAACTTTTTGGAGCTTTTCTCTTTGGGACTGTACTGAAAACAGGCTACCCTGGCCCAGTAGACCTCCTGGTAAAGAAATGCAAATAAATAAATAAATAAATATGATTTTTAGCAAATATCAATCATGCTACACCACAGGACTTTGAACACCAGTGTAAAATGTCTAATCTGATGGCCCACTAAAATGAAAGGTCCTTACTGAAGTAGGTAGTTCTCTACCTGTATATCAATATTGGTAATGAAGGTATTACAGGGTGAAGAGGTCATATGCTTCCACTATCAGTACTGACATACAGGATAAGAAGTACTGAGGCCTGGTATGCCTTCAGTTTGAGACCACAGAGGTCTAGACACATGTATGGAAGGGCCGTTTCAGTATTTTCTTTCAGTCACAGAGAATGACACCGAAAAACTAATTATTTAGGAAAACAAAAATGCTGCGTTTGTAGTACATCCTAAAAATGTCCACCATCCTCCATATTTTCTGATTAATTAATGCATAAATGACCAAGTCTTACCTGACCATGGCCATCATAATGTTAATGCTGTGATAAAGGCCAACTTCAGATGTTATCATCAAGTACAAAGTGGGCTCCGCAGTCCTCAAATCACAGCAGAAATAGATAATGAGGTTGATTTTCAGTGAATGTGAATACATCTTATCACCTATTCTTGTTTTATATAGTGTCCCTGACACTTGCAGCACTGGAATACCATCAGCTAATGTATGGAATACTCTGCATATTTGTGTGATGTCATACTTGGGCAAAATTGGGATTTAATAACTAACACTGAAGGATGGTGGAGTTCTTTTGCTACCCAACCTCTGTTGTTTTGGAATTGAGCCTGCCTGCAAAACTGACACTGTCATAAATGTGCAACTGTATACCCAGATGTCTTTGTGTGGACATAGCTAGTACATGAAGGCCTTTGCAGAGATAGGACTGAACCAAGAAAAGGTAATGAAGGTCATTACCACAGAATATTTCAGAATCTGATTACTCACTCCTGGGACAGCAGAACTTCATTGCATTATATAACTCATCATTTAGAGGTAATTTGTATGGAGTACTCCCTCAGGAATAATGCCATATCCAGGGGAAGGGTGGTAAATCAGAATTAGGGTAGGTTTTGTGGATTACTATGGTATTCTGTTATGCTACCTTGATCCTTTTAGAATTTGGCCTTTTGTGAATTTGCTTAATGTCAATGCCTATTGGCCATTGAACATGCAATAATGCATATAATGCCTTGGATTCTATAATGGAACGTATAGGGTGTCCATGTAGTCATCTAGTTTATTCTCAAATGCATGGATTGATGTGCCGAGGTTAAATTAGGGAAGTTAAATATGAATTAATAAGTGCATGCTAGACATTATTTTAATGTCTTCAAGTCTATTGACCCATAGTCCCAGATTTGGAAATCAGTGCAGTCAACATACATGTTAAATAGATCACTTGGCATTTAGCATAATAGAGCTATCCTGCTGGGGAACCTATGGATTAGAAATTGAAAGTATCTATATCTGTGCTGAAAATAAGATTGTGGTTGATACTGCATTTAAATTCCTATTTTAAACAATATCTGTGCAATATTTTTCTGATGTATTTTGCAGATGATATCTGTGAACCATGCTGGAAACGATTTGAAAGCAAATGTTATCGAATGTCGCAAGATACAAAAAGATGGATATTTGCCAAAAATTCTTGTAGTATGCTTGGGGCAAAACTCGTTATTATAAAAAGCAAAGAAGAACAGGTATGACACAGATGCAAAATGCAATAAGATAGACTGGTAGTTGGTAATCATTGTGTGATCCATATATGTCAATAGGCATTGGCTAATTTGTATTATTCCACAGGAAGATTGTTATTATGCCACAAAAGGATATATTAGAGCAGAAAAGCTAAAGCGCATTGAACAGCCTGCTCTGTAAACTGAAATTTTGATTTGTAAAAGTGGAGAATGATATGATTCAAAATTATATATACAGCACTGATGTTTTTGTGATAAATGTAGGTTAAACCAAAGTTTACGTGACTGCTGTAAACCTAAAATAATAGGCTCATAAACTAACATAAAAGGCAGAGTAGCGATGCAGGCAGTAAACACAGCACTAACCAAAATGCAGGAAACAAAGCTGAAAAAAATCGCTGCTTCATGAACTTTAAAATTCGGATTTATTGTGATACAAACAGAAGACGTGGTAAGTGCTTTCACCTGGATAGGCTTCTTCAGACCAAAAGAACCCCCCCTCTTGTACACCCTTATATGGCAAAAAAGGTGCCAAAAACAGATAAACCATTAAAGGCACAGTACAACTATCATGGTATATAACATAAACGAAGTGCTTACACTAAAATACATTAACCACAGTAAAATAAAATAAAAATACCTATACCACTCATAAAACATGAATAGAGATGAATAAAAACAAAAAAACTACATGCATTCATACTAATTGCACAACACTAACAATAAATCCTCTCATAAAAATGCTCTCATAAAATGCTCTCCATATATATGTAAAAACCACAGTCATACATATGACTTCAATCTCCTGGACTTCAGAAAAGGTCTCAATGGTACTTTTTCATTCAGTCCAGGAAAAACATCTTCTCTAAGTCTAACAATCCATTTAAATTCAATACTCTCAGTTCTACCCCTTACACACACACACCCTAAAACTAGTGTGTGTAAGATCTAGTACTTTAAAATGAAAGAAGTGTGTGGAATCATTAGACAAGACATGTTTGGACAAGGCATTGACAATGGAATGAATCCTGATCTGGTAGAAATGTTCCCTTATTCTGTCCCTCAGCCTTCTGTCCGTCTTGCTTACATAAAATGCAGCACAGGCTCCATAGGAGACCAAATAAACAACGTGTAGATTCACAGTTTGCATGAACTCTAACTTCATGGTTAGTGCCATAGACAGGGTGATAGAAATGGACATCAGTGTCTATGGAACAATAGTTGCAACTACCACAGGGTACAGTACCAGCAACCCTATCATCTCCACCATCCATAACAGGATAACACAGCAATTTCTTTACTTTTGTTCTATTCTTATAGAAAAAACCTGGGGCAGCACACACAATTTCCCTCACATTCGGGTCCAGTGTTAACACACCCCAGTGTGATCTAATCACATCCTTCAACCTACCTACATCCTTAGTATAATATAAGGGCACTCTGAAACCATGGTTTCTACTCCCTGCCAGAACATCCTTGGAGGGACCATCATTGTCCACTACAGTCTCAGGGAAAAAGGGTGCAGCAGCTTGTTCCCTCAAATTAATGAGGTCTGCCAATCCTCTCTCCATATCAGATGTCTGATATTCCCTGCTCTTAAACCTCTCACATAAATCCCCAACATCTGCCGCAAAACCATCCTGACTGGGATTATACTGTGATGTCCTATATACCTGACCCCTCACAATATTACCAAAGATGTAACCTGGATGCATACTGCATCTATGGAGATAGGAATTGCATTGACACTCTTTTCTATTCACTCCTGTGTTCAATAGGCCACTTTCCAATCTCTGAACGTAGACATCCAAAAAGGAAATCCAATTCTCAGAAACCTCATGGGTAAATTTCAGATATTGCGTTAGCCCATTAGCTCTCTCCAAGAAGAGAGATAACTCATCTTTCGTGCCCTTCCAAATGAAAAACACATCATCTACAAAATGCCTATAAAACATCATGTTCCTTGAAAAATCACCTATACCAAACAAGAACTTGGTCTCCCATGCAGCCATAAAGAGGATGGCATAGCTATTGGCACAAGAAGTGCCCATAGCCATGCCATCCATCTGTAAATAGCACTGAGAGCCAAAACAAAAAATGTTGTTCTCTAACACAACTTCCAAAAACAAAGCTAACAGATCCACTGCATCGCTACTTAATCCAGATTTGTCCTTCAAGTAATCAGACACCAACTGCACCCCCATCTCTGTTCGGTATCACAGTGAATAGGGACTGAACATCCATCGTGACTAAGTAATAAGGGAGATCAACAGGAACAAATCTCACAGACTCATACAAATCCAACAGGAACTGTTTCGTGTCCCTTAAAATATAAACATTTGCGTCAACCAGTGGGTGCAGGAACCTCTCCACATACAATGAAAATGGTTCGGTGATCCACCCCCTACCCACAACAATGGGCCTCATGGGTGGACACACACTGTCCTTATGGATCTTAGGAAGACCCTGTATCACTGGCAGGAGGGGATCACTAACAAACAAATATTCATACAACTCATTCGTAATAACATTGGTCTTAATCAAATCATCCAAAATCATCTGTGTATGTCCACCATCTTACGTTACACCAAACTGTAAAACCTTTGGTCTGATAACATAGACCTCATTGCCTCATCATAGAACACAGAGTCCATAACTACCAGGGCACCCCCCCTTGCAGCAGGCCTAATGACAAGGGAGGGATCACTCCACAGTTGTTGTAGGGCTCTCCTCTTTGCATAAGTTAAATTGCCCTTTCGTTTACTAGACTTACCTATTCTCTTTTCCATGTCATACAGATCATTCTCAACTAGTTTACTGAAGGCAGCTACTAGCATTGGTACCATTGGCATGTACACACTAGGCTTCTTAAACGATTTCCCATCTAACACCTGTATTGTATCCTTAAACTCCAGTCTAAGGCACAGATCCCTAATAAATAACTTAAACTGTACTAAAATATCAACATAATTAGTGTCACAACTAGGTATAAAAGTCAATCCCTTTGATAGTACCCCTAACTCATTTGACGTCTCCCAGTTTTCTCCCACATTTTCTTGAGGTTTTGGTTCACCTGGGCATCTGCTGACAACTTCCTCTTCATCCTGCCCCTGCTCATAGACCTCGATCTCCCCCCTCCCCTGTGAACTACACTGATGGGGAAAGGGCGATTGACAATCACAGTGCCAACATTGTCATGACTAGAACTATGTGCAGCACATGCATAGTGTGATTGGAATCCTTCCTCCTAATCACCGGTTCCAGATTTGGATTTACTTGAACCACACACCCCAATGGGTCCATACTAATGACAGATTGGCCCACTGGGGGGGGGCAGCAGTAGAACCCACCTCCACCACAGTCGAACCCTTGAGCTCCGACTCAGCAGAAACAACTGCATTAGAAAATGCCCTATCAAGGACATTCGGACCCTGGGGCACATTACTCATAGAAAATACATTACTAGAGCCATCACTCATACTTGCATTAACAACAGTTACACTCTTAGGCTTATTGACATCCACATTAGTATCATGAATTTGTCCTTTAGGTGCATCAGTCCGTTGAGTAGAAACAGCAGCATTAGGTCCATGCACATTACTGTATGTCTTCGGCCAAGAGAAGACCTGGCCTAACCTAAAGTCATCTATGTCCCTCTTGAGCTTGTGCTGTTTTTGTGCCAGTAAGCACTTCTCATATAACTGCACTGTATCCAGTGTAGAATCAATAAGTCTATTAACAACATCAGCCAGAAATGACAATGCAGCTCCTTCTGTTGTTCTCTAATACTTTCTCTTAACTCAGATTCTTCTGGTAGGAAGAATTCATTCAAAAGTGACATATACTTTAGGCTTACCTCTATGTTAGCCTGCTGCCACTTATAGAGCAAGTCCAGGTATGAATTACCCATGATGGGCATCCTCAGTACTCTTAATCCCCTCAGCACAATTCTCCTTTTGATGCAAACTTCAAAATCCTGCCTTTGGGTCTGTAGTCGTTTCAACTTCATAAAATCAGACTCCATTCTCGCAACTGTTGCTCACAAATTGACCCTATCAAATGGCTCAGCAGAGATCTCCTCTCTGACTCCTTCAAACAACATCTAGGGATTCACAGTACCTGTTACACATACAGAGAAATGACCAATATTCATAGGAGTACCTCGTTCTGGTACATAAGGCAATTCCACTTGTTGCTCAGCAACACCTGCCATGCTCCCAGGGGGGTGAAAACAGCAATACATAAAAATAAGTCCAAGAAATATCACTCCCCAAAGGACTAACGCTACATGTGCCAAACTCAATCCAAACTCATAAACTAACATAAAAGGCACAGTAGCGATGCAGGCAGTAAACACAGCACTAACCAAAATGCAAGAAACAAAGCTGAAAAAAACACTGCTTTATGAACTTTAAAATTCGGTATCATTGTGATACAAACAGAAGACGTGGTAAGCGCTTTCACCTGGATAGGCTTCTTCAGACCAAAAGAACCCCCCCTCTTGTACACCCTTATATGGCAAAAAAGGTGCCAAAAACATATAAACCATTAAAGGCACAGTACAACTATCATGGTATACAACATAAATGAAGTGCTTACTCTAAAATACATCATCCATAGTAAAAAAAAATAAAAACACCTATACCACTCATAAAACCATCTGTCCATAGAATACAGATGGTTTTGGATGATTTGATTAAGACCAATGTTATTACGAATGAGTTGTATGAATATTTGTTTGTTAGTGATCTCCTCCTGCCAGTGATACAGGGTCTTCCTAAGATCCATAAGGACAGTGTGTGTCCACCCATGAGGCCCATTGTTGTGGGCAGGGGGTGACTCACCAAACCATTTTCATTGTATGTGGAGAGGTTCCTGCGCCCAGTGGTTGACACAAATGTTTATATTTTAAGGGACACGAAACAGTTCCTGTTGGATTTGTATGAGTCTGTGAGATTTGTCCCTGTTGATCTCCCTTATTACTTAGTCACGATGGATGTTCAATCCCTATTCACTGTGATACCAAACAGAGATGGGGTGCAGTTGGTGTCTGATTACTTGAAGGACAAATTTGGATTAAATAGTGATGCAGTGGATCTGTTAGCTTTGTTTTTGGAAGTTGTGTTGGAGAACAACATTTTTTGTTTTGGCTCTCAGTGCTATTTACAGATGGATGGCATGGCTATGGGCACTTCTTGTGCCAATAGCTACGCCAACCTCTTTATGGCTGCATGGGAGACCAAGTTCTTGCTTGGTATAGGTTATTTTTTGAGGAACATGATGTTTTATAGGCTTTTTGTAGATGATGTGTTTTTCATTTGGAAGGGCACGAAAGATGAGTTATCTCTCTTCTTGGAGAGAGTTAATGATCTAATGAATATCTGAAATTTACCCATGAGGTTTCTGAGAAGTGGATTTCCTTTTTGGATGTCTACGTTCAGAGATTGGAAAGTGGCCTATTGAACACAGGAGTGAATAGAAAGGAGTGTCAATGCAATTCCTATCTCCATAGACACAGTATGCATCCAGGTTACATCTTTGGTAATATTGTAAGGGATCAGGTATATAGGACATCACAGTATAATCCCAGTCAGGATGGTTTTGCGGCAGATGTTAGGGATTTATGTGAGAGGTTTAAGAGCAAGGAATATCAGACATCTGATATGGACAGGATTGGCAGACCTCATTAATTTGAGGGAACAAGCTGATGCACCTTTTTTCTCTGAGACTGTAGTGGACCATGATGGTCCCTCCCAGGGTGTTCTGGCAGGGAGTAGAAACCATGGTTTCAGAGTGCCCTTATATTATACTAAGGATGTAGGTAGGTTGAAGGATGTGATTAGATCACACTGGGGTGTGTTAACACTGGACCCGAATGTGAGGGAAATTGTGGGTGCTGCCCCAGGTTTTGTCTATAAGAATAGACTGAATATGAAAAAATTGCTGTGTTATCCTGTGATGGATGGTGGAGATGATAGGGTTGCTGGTACTGTACCCTGTGGTAGTTGCAACTATTGTTGTTCCATAGGCACTGACGTCCATTTCTATCACCCTGTCTATGGCACTAACCATGAAGTTAGAGTTCATGCAAACTGTGAATCTACAAGTGTTGTTTATTTGGCCTCCTGTGGAGCCTGTGCTGTGTTTTATGTAGGCAAGACGGACAGGAGGCTGAGGGACAGAATAAGGGAGCATCTCTACCATATCAGGATTCATTCTGCTGTCAATGCTTTGTCCAAACATGTCTTGTCTAATGATTCCACACACTTCTTTCGTTTTAAAGTACTAGATCTTACACACACTAGTTTTTTTTTGGGGGGGTGAGGGGTAGAACTGAGAGTATTGAATCTAAATGGATTGTTAGACTTAGAGCAGATGTTTTTCCTGGACTGAATGAGAAAGTACCATTGAGACCTTTCCTGAAGTCCAGGACATTGAAGTGATAAGTATGACTGTGCTTTTTACATATATTATGAGAGCATTTTATGAGAGCATTTTTATGAGAGGATTTATTGTTAGAGTTGTGTAATTAGTATGAATTTATGTAGTTTTTTGTTTTTGTACATCTCTATTCATGTTTTATGAGTGGTATAGGTGTTTTTATTTTATTTTACTATGGTTAATGTATTTTAGAGTAAGCACTTCATTTATGTTGTATACCATGATAGTTGTACTGTGCCTTTAATGGTTTATCTATATTTGGCGTTTTTTTGCCATATAAGGGTGTACAAGAGGGGTGGTTCTTTTGGTCTGAAGAAGCCTATCCAGGTGAAAGTGCTTACCACGTCTTCTGTTTGTATCACAATAAATCCGAATTTTAAAGTTCATGAAGCAGCGTTTTTTTCAGCTTTGTTTCCTGTATTTTGGTTAGTGCTGTGTTTACTGCCTGCATCGCTACTGTGCCTTTTATGTTAGTTTATGAGTTTGGACTGAGTTTGGCACAGGTAGCATTAGTCCTGTGGGAAGTGATATTTCTTGGACTTAAAATAATAGGCTGCTGTTATTTAGGGGAGTTTCATAAAGGTTACCACAAAGTGTACACTATGCATAGACTTGTATATCTTTTGAGTGAATAGACAGCATAAGCATTGTGTTAGCGCTGTTCTTGAATTCATAAATGTTACCTCTGTGTACACTTTGTGTTAACCTTTATGAAGCCCCCATTAGTCTTTAGTTAAGTCTGACTCTTTGTAACCTCAAGGATTTATTATGGAAGCCTCTCTTTGAAGGGCTACTTCTTTAAGATCTTTTAAGTTTTTGCAAATTCATAATCGTTTCATCTGAAGTAGTTAACTTCATTTTTCAGCAAACTGTGGGTATCGGATCTGACCTGGATCTGAGCCAGCAGCTTTCCAAGCTAAAGATCCAAGCTCCAAGCTCCTCCCCTTACCCGTAATACCCTGCTACCTCCTTCCAGTCCTCAGATCTCGTTTTCCATGGCTGTAACAAGCACGAGTTACGAGCTCCTGGTGGTTATGTAGTGAGTATTTGTCAAATTCTTGACTTTTTGGTAAATTTAGAGAGGTGTGTGTTTGTGTTTAGTTAAACCCATTAGCTTAGCTTAATGTTGGTATATTCACCCTTCCCCTTATTCTTGTGTGTCAGTGTGTGTGGTTGTGGTTTTTGTTATGGCTGAAGGCCCTAAGGCCATTTTCTCCAAGTGCTCTGAGTGTGGCCATAAGCTCTCCCCCAGCCGATGGCCACACTCAGTGCATTCTTTGCCTGGGGGCAGTGCATTTGTCATTGGGCTGCCATATCTGCGCAGCCTTTAACCCCCAGGCTGTGAGGGATAGGAGGAACAAGCTGATCCTGGCGGGTCTTTTGCCCGTGAATTTTGCTTCTTCCTCCTCTCCCTCAGTGGCTCCAGCTGCGGCTGCAGCTGTTCATCCAGCTGTGCTATCTCCCTTGGCTGGGACTCAACCTCTCACCATTTCCCAGGGAGAGAAGGAGGCTAAGAGAAAAGAGAGGAGAGAGAGAGAGAGCGGGAGAAAGAGAGAGAGCGAGATAGGGCTAGAGAGAAACATAGGATTCACAAGTGGCGGGCCGACTCTGCCCCCTCTGCCCCGCCGGCTAAACAGCTCTCTTCTCCCCTGAAGATTCCCAGGTCTTTCCCCTCTCAGCTCCATTCCCCACAATTCTCGCCGGAACCGGAGGCAAGTCCCAGCCATCTTTGAGGTAGTTGCGGCGGCCTTCCCGGCCAGCTTTGGTGGCCTCTTCTAGGTCAACATGAAGGCTCTCAGACGTTGACATGGACCGGATGATGCATCGTTTCCTACAAGCCCAGATGCAGATGGGAGTGCTCCTGCCTCTCCCCCCTCCGGGGGGGGGGAGCTCGGCCCCATTTTTTGCCCCCATAGCTCCGTCTCTTATCCATTATCGGGTTTCGGAGCCAACGTTGGATCCGAGTAGTCTCAGAGTCAGGGAGTCGGCGCTGACAGTAGTTGCTATTTCAACGCCGGCCATGCCCTCGAGTTTGTCGGATCCCTTTTCAGATCCGAGCTCTCATAGCCGAGAGCCACGCATCAGGTCCGAGGGGGTTGGTGTGTCTTCGGCTCCATTGCAGTTGGAGCACACTTCCCTTTTGGGTCCGATCGTTTTGGCTCCAACGCCGATCCCCACATCGGATCCGAGGATGTTGCTCATGGAACCCAGCGAGAGCGGTTCACCTTCGGCCTTCGATATGGTGGAGAGGGCTCTCTCAAGAGGTTCGAGACCCCCTGCTCGTGCTATGGATCCAGTCACCATTCCCTTGCAGATGGGCTTGTCTTCCATCATCCGGCCCCAGGGACAGCCTGCGTTGATGCCCCAGTCAGTCCCACTGGAGGAACATGACACTGTTGGTGAGCCTTCCTCGGACAGTCCCACCGAGGAGGTCCCTCGCAAACTTAAGTGTAAAAGGAGGCACTTGGACTCCCCCGAGTCCCTTACAGAAGACACCAATTTAGAGGAAGGGGAAGGTTCCCCCAGGTCACCCCCCCAAGGACATCTCCTTTGGAGACATTATGGAAATGCTACACCTAAAAGGGGGGTGGTCAGCCCAAAAGCCTTCCACGGATGAGTCGGTGTTTCTGGAGGCATTTGACACAGGCCCGTCTACCTCTTGGGTGTCCTCTCGGCCGACCCCCTGGTAAACCTCATTACTACCAGGGCATGGAAGGAGCTGGACACTGTAGAGCCAATCCCCAGGAGACCAGATAAGATCCTTAGTCCCCCTGTGGATAGGACAGCATGGAGTAAAGGTTCCCCCGTAGATGCCATGGTGGTGGCAGCTGCCTCCAAGAAGGAACTGGCTCAGGATAGTTCCTCGGTCCATCCTCCTGATAAGGAGTCTTGGACGATGGATCACATCAGAAAGCAGATGTTTGCTTCAGCTACCTTTTCCATAAGGGCGCTGAATTACTTGGCCCATGTGATTAGGCTTCAGCGAGATCTAGTGAAGGAATACGCTGAGTCTCCCCGTGAGTCCATGTCGGCTGAGGACAAACGGACCTTCTCAACTCACATGGCCACTCTAAAATCGGTATCGAACACGTCTATGTGGCTACTTTCCCATGCCACAGAGGGGGCCGCTAGAGCCAGCGGATCAGGCATCGCCTTACGGCATCATGCCTGGCTCTGACTTTGTGACTTTGCGAACCCTTCAAGGTGTCCTTCGTGAACCCTCCCTTCGACGGTTCTACCCTGTTTGGCAAGGCCATCCGCAATACATTGGCCCAGAGCGAGAAAGACGGGAAGACACTGTCTGCCATCGGAATCTGCTTCTCTGCTCCTCAATGGTCCTTTTCCAGGAACTAGAGAGGACAAAAGTAGATGTGGTTCCGGAAGTCTCAGCAGTCCTGTTACGCTCCGGACCATTCGTCCTTCAGAGGCAGAGGGGGACAAAGTGGACACAGGCCCAGAGGCAAAGGGGGGGCCAAAGAATTTTGGGTCATTAAAACCTTTCTCCGATTGAACCACGCAGCAGCCCTGAGGGGTTGCCCTTTTGCTCCTCTCTGGAGGCAGTCAGGGGTGTTTTTCAAAGCACCTGGCACTATGGGAGTCCATCACGACAGATCACTGGGTGCTTCGAATAATATCCAGAGGCTACTCTAGTCCCTTCATAAACCTTCCTCCTCAATTGAGACGCCTCCCCGATGTTCCACCCAGACAGAGGGAGGCTGCAGCTTTGGAAATAAAGAAGCTGCTAGAAAACAGAGCAATCCAGCACGTCCCCCCCAGACCAGTCCGGGTTAGGCAATTACTCCAGGTTCTTTTTGGTGCCAGAAAAGATGGGGGACTTAAGACCAATTCTCGACCTTTCTACAATGAACCTCTTCTTTGCCAAGGAGAAATTCTGGATGGTCACTCTTCAATCCATTCTCCCCCTACTGCAGGAGAATGACTGGATGTCCTCCATAGACCTCAAGGATGCATACTACCACATTCTCATGGACAGACAATCCAGGAGGTTTCACCGCTTTCGGTTGGGGACCAGTCATTACCAGTTCAGGGTCCTACTACTCAGCCTCACCACAGCCCCCAGGGTGTTCACCAAGGTCATGGCAGTTGTTGCGGCCCACCTGCGGCTTCAGGGAATACAGGTTTTCCTTACCTGGACAACTGGCTCCTTGCCGCCTCCACCAGGCATCTACTCTGCTCAGCCAGGGATTGCTTCCTGCTCTTAGTCTTTCAGTTGAGGATCACTATAAATTACAAGAAATCATCCCTTCAACCAATGCAAGTCCTGGACTTCATAGGGGCCAGAATAGATACGCTTCAGACCTAGGCCTTCTTGATGTTGGACAGGCTTCACAGTTTAACCCTTCACATCCTAGCACTCCTTCAATTTCTAGCCCCATCAGCGGAGTTAGTCCTGAGAGCCTTAGGGTACATGGCAGCAGCAATCAATCTTTCACCTTTAGCTCTCTTGCACATGAGAGTCCTCCAGTGGACCTTGCAGGTCCAGTGGTCCATCCTTCAACACCCGTTGGACTCTCCGATTCCCCTCAGCAGAGTTTGCAGAAATTACCTCATATGGTGGCTCCAATCTTGGGAGCTTCGGGAAGGGCAACCATTCATAATGCCACAACCCCAAGCCATGGTAACCACGGACTCTTCTTGCCTTGGGTGGGGGGGCATTGTATGGGCAGAACTGTCCAAGGTACGTGGACTCAGAAAGAGACCGTTCTGCATATCAATGTTCTGGAGATGAGAGCAGTGCTTCTAGCATTGCAAGCTCTTCATGCCTTTCTCCCTCCAGGGACTACTGCAATTCAGACAGACAACATGTCAGTGGTCTGGTACATCAACAAACAGGGGGGGACCAGGTCTTACCCTCTTTGCTGAGAGGCCATGAGAGTTTGGGATTGGGAGATATCCACCAACCATTTTCTGTTAGCAATGCACATTCTGGGACGGTCCAACATCCTAGCAGACAAGCTGAGTCAAACTATCTTCTCGCCTTACGAGTGGTCTCTGAACCCATTAGTAGCGAAACAGATCTTGCACAAGTGGGGTCAGCCTTGCTGCGATCTCTTTGCATTGCCTTGAAACGCGAAGTGCAGCGAGTTTTTCACTCTAAATCCCCCCCCGGGGGAAAGCCCCAGAGACACTCTAGTTCATGCTTGGCCATCCGGTCTTCTTTATGCTTATCCTCCTCTTCCATTGTTGACAAAGTTTTTACAGAAAGCTCGTCTGTTGGGGAACAAGATTATCCTCATAGCCCCATTCTGGCCTCATCAAACCTGGTTCCCGTACCTACGGTCTCATCTCATAGCTCCTCTTTGGATCTTAGATCCCATCCTGGATCTGATTTCTCATTCTTTGGGATTAGAAACTCCAAATCTGGATGACCTCAAGCTCTCAGCTTGGTTGATCCAGTTCCATTAGTTGCCAGGATTCCCGGTATCTTCTCTGCAGTTAGATCTATCCTGGTAGCAGTGCATAAGCCTTCTACCAGGAAAGTTTATAACAGCAAATGGAAACGGTTTTCCATTTGGGCCTTGCATAAGAATTTGGATCCTTTCACTGCTCCCTTTCCAGCAGTGCTTAATTTCCTATCTCATATTTTTCAGCAAGGGGCCAGTTCTTCTACTGTAAAAGTTCAAATGGCTGCCATTTCCCATTTTCACATTGGAGGCAATCTTAATTCTTTAGCTTCCACTAAGATTTGTAAGACCTTCTTAAAAGTAACCTTTCTTTTGAGACCTCCTATTAGGAATGTTGTTCCCCCATGGGACCTAACTTTGGTCTTTCAGGATCTAACTGGACCACCCTTTGAACCTGCAGCTTCTGTTGATTTAAAATTCTTATATTGGAAAACTGCTTTCTTAATAGCTATTACTTCAGCTAGAAGGGTGTCAGAACTCCAGGCCCTTTGTACTAAACCCCCATATCTTGTTTTCCATAAGGACAGAGTCTTTCTCAGGACTAACCCTTCCTTCTTACCTAAAGTGGCTTCCGAGGTGAACATCAATCAGTCCATTAATCTACCAGTTTTCTTCCCTAACTATCAGAATAAAGGGGAATACAAACTTCATTTGTTAGATGTTCATAGACAATTGCGCTTTTACCTACACAGAACAGCTGCCTTTCGCAAGTCAAAGCAGCTCTTTGTTTCCTTTGCGAAGCCTTTCTTGGGTAAGCCAGTGTCGAAGGTGACTCTTGCTAGATGGATTTCTCACTGCATTTTGCTCACTTACAAGATATCTGGTCTGCCTGAGCCCTTAGGGGTTCATGCCCATTCTACCTGTTCTATGGCTAGTTCTGCTGTGTTCTGGTCAAGAGTGCCCTTGGATGATATTTGTTCTGCGGCTACTTGGGCTTCCTCTCATACCTTTATCTCTCATTATAAATTGGATTTAATATCCAGAGGAAGAGCAGCTTTTGGCTCTGCAGTGCTCCTGAATATCCTTCCTTGAGGACCTCCCAAGTTTTTTGGTAGCTGGGGACTCTGTCCCACAGGTTGCTGATCAAATGAAGTTAACTACTTCATATAAAAAAGTTATGTACTCGCCATAACGTTCCATCTGAGTAGGTAACTTCATTTGCCAACAAAAGACCCCCCCCCCTTCCCCTTAACCTGGTTCTTTGGTTATCTGAATCCTAGAATGATCTCAGCTTTTGGTATTCATTAGGTTAGGATGTTTCAGGTTGTTTTAAAAGCAATCTTTCTAAATTCATGCATATAATTGTATAATTGTATGCTGTAAAATTGCATCTCTCGCATATGTTAGCATTTTGTGGTAGGAGGAGAGGGTTGTCTGTGTACATGAGGCAGTTGCCACGTTGCCTCAGGATACCCAGATTCACCAGTTTCCCTTTGGTCATGCCTGAATAATAGGGTGAGCTGCTTAGTCGCTTGGTTGGTGAGGGGTGAATAAAGAGCCTTGCCCTGCTGGGCAATCAGTGTTAGGGTATATTAGTGCTTGCTATTAGGTCTGAGCAAGTACTGGGCTGTAAGATGCTTTTTGATTGCTTAGGTTGAGAGTTAGACTAATTTCAAGGGAAAAACTGAAGAGGAGACTTAGTGGAGCCGGGAATAATTTAACCGTAGATAACCAGTACTGCCCGTTGTGCAAAACCGTGCAAATGTGGTTTTTATAGTAGGGAAATGAAAGAGATAGAAATTAGCCCAAAATGGCCAATAATCTACTAACTTCTGGGCTGGAACCACTCCTCCAGGGACAGATAGGTTGCTCAAAGCTCCCCTCTCTCACAGGTGAACAGAGAAACTTTCTTCTATCCAAGTAAGGTATGGGCAACTCAGAAACTAGTATCACAGCCCTGAATTCAGCACTAGCCTGAAAACTGGACTATACTAGCTTAGAAAGGCGAGAAACAAGGATTTTTTTTAAAAAAGATAAGGCAAAAACAGTAAAAAATACACTTAAAACAGCTTTAAATGACTACAAACGATCAGAAAAGGCTATCGCACTTTAGTGTGTAGCCTACAACAGTTAAACAAATTATTTAAACAAAAAACAAGTTTTTAAAAGTGCAGGCAGTCAAATAAGTACAATATGTGAAAAAATAAGCTTTTAAATCACAATAAACGCTGGAAAATCTGCATTTAGGCAGAGAACAGTTTAGTACAGCAAGAAAGTACAGAAAACTGATACTTAATCACTCTAAAGTCGCTCTCCTAAGCTAGAAGGCTTGTATCAGTTTAAGGCTTTCTAGTGCTACCAGTAGGTTAGTTACAGGAAAGATGGGAAACAAGTGCAGATGTGGTCTTTTAAACCATAAAGTTGAAAGAGACGGGTAAACTGTCCAAATGGTCAATAAACTACAATTTCTGGGCCAAGAACCTCTCCTCTCATGGTAGACAGGCTACCTAGTGCTTACCACTCCCACTGATAAGCTAGAAGGCTTTCCTCCAACACAGAAAGGCTTGCGGGGCTCAGAAGCTTACCAACAGTCCTGGACACAGCAACTCTGTATCTGGACTAGGCTAGTTACAGGAAAGGTGGGAAACAAGCGCAAGTGCAACTTTTAAACCAGAACGTTGAAAGAGATGGAAAAAAATTGCCCAAACGGCCAATAGCTATAATTTCTGGGCCAGGAACCATTCCTCTTGTGGTAGATAGGCTACCTAATGCTTACCACTCCCACTGATAAGCTAGAAGGCTTCCCTCCAACACAGAAAGGCTTGGGGGGCTCAGAAGCTTACAAAGAGTCCTGGAATACAGCAAATCTGTACCTGGACTAGACTAGTTGCAGGAAAGGTGGGGAACAAATACAAATTTAGGCTTTTAAGCCAGCAAGTTGAAGTTGCAGTTACTCCTCTTCGTGTTCTGTGCGATTCCCCCTATCCTGCAATACTTTAACATTTGTCAGTCCCTCTAAATAATTCTTATTACTTCTTAAATATATCTCCCTTTCTTTTATTTCCACCCTATTTTTAAACTCCATTTTAATTTTATCTCACTCCCAAGCAATATTTAGAGAAGTAATTTCTGTCTTCTCTAATAGCTCCTGAATAATTTCCACTACCTATTATTTAAATTCCTCATGTCTCAACAGATATTTGGGAAAACACCAGTGTCATTTTTATTTCACTTCCCTGTGCTTTTATTTTAGTTATTATTAGTGTATGATCTGAAATAGTTACTGGGTGGATATCAAGATGCACACGTTCCTGTAAAATGTAAATTCTATCTAGCCTAGTCCAGCTTTTGTATCTTGGGGAATAATATGTAAATTCACTCTGAACTCCTGTAGCGTTGTCACCTCACAGCAAAACGCTGTCCGGTTAGATTCTCAGCTAGAGCGTCTTCTGCGTGGAGACATGCATGAATGGGTGTACCTTCGTTGAAGGTTGTGTGTCAGAACTGGCAACTCAGCACGTAAAAATCTACTGCCAATCATTAGCAGACAGGAGTTCCGCTGTGGCGACCCCTAACCGGGAAAAGCCGAAAGACACAACAACAACTCTGAACTCCTGTTACTGAATTCACATCTTCCATGCCAAATATTTTCATAAATTCCTTCAAGAGTCTACCCTCCTTTGTTATACTTTCCCTGCTGGGACCCCCCAAACACATATTCACTGCTGCAAATCAAGTTCCAGTCCCCACCTATAATTAATATTCTTTGCTGAAAGCCAATTATTTCTCCCAGAATTTTTTTAATCTCCATTATAGCAGTTTTAGGTAGACTATAAATATATGCCAGTGTAAACCTCTTCCCTTGCAGAAGCCCCTTAATACTACTAAACTACCATAATTATATTTTTATCCTTTTCTATCACTATTAGAGTCCTCTTGAAATTAATGTAAGTATTCTACTTTTCTTTTGTCCCAGATATTCCACTGAATAACTATCCTGAAAAACTTTTTTTATCAAATTCACATGTTCAGTTCTTTCTAAGTGTATCACCTATAGCAAAGCTATTTGCATTCTACATTTTTTTAATATAGTTCACTACTCTTTCTGTGTCATATTAATCTGTGAGACCATTGGCATTTAAAGACAGTACAGAAAACATCATTATATTAAAAAGTTATTACTCCCACTTTTGATGTATAACAGCATTTTGTTAAATGTCTAGTTCCAGCTTTTGTGCCACATAGGTTCATAGGTTCATAGGTTCATAGGTAGGTACTAGGCTATTGGCCCTAGGGCCTATACAAGCCTAGCCAAAAAGGTACCCTGGCTTTGGCCACCCAAGAAAATTATTTTCCTGTGCCCCTGTCAAGCAGAACCACAGAAGTGATCCCTGGGGTGAATTTCCTATTACCCATCCAATTATCAAGATTTTTCTTGAACAGTGCTAATGAGGAGCTCTGTTTGACATAGATAGATAGTCTGTTCCAGAGTATGGGAAGTCTCTGGGACAGGAATCTATCCCTCCAGTGTGTTCTGTTTATTGTGGTGACAAGGTTTAGGTCCTTAGAGCGTGTAGCTCGGATGGAGTGGGATTTCTTTACGTGGAACATGTCAAACAGCTCTGGGTTTGACATAACTTTGTATGTTAGGCAGAGATCACCTCTGAGTAGGCGATAAGCGATGGAGTAAAGCTGGAGATTTTTGAGTCGGTCTGCGTAAGGCATCTGTTTGAGGCCAGTAATCCTCTTTGTGAGGTATTTTTGTGGCCTTTCCAGTTGTTGTAGATGTCTTGTGAGGTACATACCAAAAGGGGCGTTGTACTCTATAATGGGTGTAATGAGTGATGAGTAGAGGGGAACAATGACCTCTTTTTTTCTGGATAAGAAACCTTTTCTGATGAGGTGTGCCATGTAGAAGGGTTTCCTGACCACTGTGGTGATGTGATTATCAAAGGAGAGACTACTGTCCACCTGTGTCCCAAGGTCTCTTATTACACTTTTGGTGTTAAGTAGACTGCTGCCTATGTGGTAGTTCATGGGTACAGAGTTTTTACCAAAGGGGATGACAGTGCACTTTTTGGCATTGAGCTTGAGACCATGGCTTTGACACCAGGCATCTGTCTCAGTGAGGCCCTTTTGTAGGATGTCCACATCATTAGGAGTTTTGATTATGGCTCCTAGTTTGCAGTCATCTGCAAATTTAGTTAGCCAAAGACCTTCTGTGTTAGCCTGTACTTCAGAGAAGTAACCAAACAGGAGGGGACCCATGAGTGAACCCTGTGGTACTCCACTTATCACTGGTCTGAAGTCTTGTTTGGAGTCTGCTACTTCCACAGTGTGGGTTCTGTCAGTAAGCCAGTTGGCAACAAATCTTGTGACATAGGGATTTATACCTAGTTTAGTGAGTTTATCTATAATTCCAGAGTGGGGGGATGGTGTTGAATGCCCTTGGCAAGATCTAGATAGGCTGTGTGAACCACCTTACCCACATCTATGGCTTTGGTGACTGCTTCAAAGAAGTCTATCAGGTTTAGGAAACATGATCTGCCTTTTACAAACCTGAACTGTGTGGGGTCCAGAGTTTGGAGATCTCCAATGTCTTTGTTTATGAGTTCCATGATTATACATTCCATGGCCTTGCAGATCAGGCTCATCAGGCTAATGGGGCAGTAGTTCCCAGTGACCATTGTGGCCCCCCCTTGTAGAGTGGTATAACCATCACAGTGCACCATTCAATGGGCCTAAAGCCTGAAGTGAGGCTATGATTGAACATGGTACTTAGGTGGGGTGCCAGTTCATTCTGTCGTTCATGTAGAAGGCACCCTGGGATGTTGTCAGGTCCCATGGATGCTATGTTCTTGGCTTTGGAGAGCGATGTTTTTACCTGTGCAGCCATTATTACAGGAACTTTGCATTCTTCTGGTATAAAGATGGGCCCTTTAGGGGGTGAGACAGGGGGTAAAGTTAGCACTGAACCTATCTGTCAGGATGTTGACAATTTCATTTGGTTCTGTATATTTAGTGTATCCCATTCCATATAGTCCAACACTACAAACTTGGAGTGGTGGTCAGGAAAAGCTGAAATATGCCTATACAATACATTGGTGTTTTTACATTCTTGATGTCATTTAAGTGTTCATAAATTCTTTCTTTCAGCTTACGACTAGTCTTTCCAATGTAGAATGCCTTACAACATGGACAGAGTGCCATATACCATGCCCTTGAATACACAATTGAAGTGTTTTTTTTTACCTTAAATTTCCTATTCCTGATGAAAAATGAGTCACCCAATAAAATATGCTGACAATAATTGCAATGATTGCATTTGTACATGCCCTTAGGTCTACTTGAACAACTCGTGTCACATTTCATTTCTAAAAGGTTCTGAAAAGACTTGCACCTTTTGAACACAACCTTTGGCTTGACCCCAAACAATTCTTTGCCTTCACTAATACTCATCACAATTGGCCAAAACTTATGCACTATGTCCACTACATCATAGATGTTAACTGGAAAGTTGACTATTAGTGAACGTTCAAAAGGGACAATTGATGGTTGTGTTTCTTTGGACAAGCTATTACCAGCCAAATGGTCATCAGTTCGACCACCAGGAATAGGTAGTAGTGGTTTGTAAAAAACATTCCTCCTCTTACCCTGGACTTCTTCCTTAATACTGCCCAATAACTCATGGGGGTAACCTCTTTTACTGAACATGCCAATCAATTTCAACAGTGAAGGTGACATCATCAGAAATCATAGGAACAAGTCTCAAAGATACAACATACAGGTTGACCTCCCATTCATGTCCTTAGACTGAATCAACATACAGGCTGAACTCCCATTCATGTCCTTAGACTGAAATAACATACAAGATGATCTCCCTTTCACTTCCTTAGACTGAAACAACATACAAGGTGACCTCCCATTCATGTCCTTAGATTGAAACAAGGTGGCTTCTCATTGTTATCCTTAGGCTGAAAGGAGTATGAGCACATGTACCTAGTGACTGGACCTTCAGCTCCAAATGTTATACTCCTAGTCTCTGATTTATTACAAGTGGTCTCCCTTACGCCCATCGGTGCAACTTCAACTGATTTTCTGATCGTTGTCATAAAAGTGTAGTGGCAGGCTGAATCATTATGGAAGCAGGAGGGAATATGAATGTAGTACAGAATGGAAAGTAAGTCACTGCTAAAGTAAAAATATGCAGTGATATGAAAAAAATCTGTAGTTTCATCCAGAGTGCCTTTATTGCAAATTCCAGTAATGCTTTCAGGAGATGTATGTAAAAATGTAATATTTGAACTGAGAGTTCCTTCTCAAGACCATCATCTTATTATCATCATCATCTTCTTCTCCATCATCTTCATCATCAAAAGCAGCAGCAGCATCACAATGATGTTCTGAACTACTTTGGTTACACTTAGGGATGCAGTAGAAACATGCTGAGTACAGCTGGACTAGAATTCAGCATCCCCATTCCCATCTGCATCTCATCCTGTGGAATCAGCAGGTGGTACTAGCAAAGCTGAGAGATATAATCTCTTTATCCGTATCCTGTCCCAGGACAAACTCTCAGGGTATATCATAATACGGTACCCTAATCACTTCCCATGACTCTTTTCACCATAGTGGAGCAGTGGCACTATTACAATTTCCTTAGGAGAACAAGTACAGCTACTACATGAAGGAACATCATTTCTGCTGCTGCTCATCATTCTAGTAACTATAAAATGCTCATGACCAGTGGTAATAATAGGAGTATAGATTACCCAATAACCTGAGAGCTGTGTCCTGTAAGGAATTTGATAGGCCAAGGCACTTGACACAATAAAACACACCAAACAAATCACCGAGGCACCAAAATTTACTAGAAAAATATCCACAGGTACCACCAAGGATCGAAGACCAGCTGCTGTAGAATTAAATCACCACTTTAATGAAAAACACATACAAATCTGACATTAACGTCTCCTAACCAATACATTTCCATTTAAAATTACTTCTTCAGATGCGGACTGACTGTTAAGCCATTCCCTTTATACTTCCTCTACCCAATAAATAAATAAATAAATAAATTAATTAATTAATTAATTAATTAATTAACCAATGAAGTTATAAAAGTCAATTATTATTTAATACAGAATGTAATAGCAGTAAGGTGACTGTGTGCATATATTGAAATTAACGTATTTTTAAAAAGCATGAACATAAAAAGAGTTAACATTTTAAAATCCATACTCCAGGATCACACTATACTGGGGAAAATGGGGATATACCTTTTACTTGCCTTACAGTGCTCTACACACTGCCAGTACTTCACTTCAGTGAAATGAGATTCAGTGAAATGAGTTTTCAGTAATTTGAGCTTTCAGTGATTTGGCTAGGGTGAACTGAAATTCAGTGAAACGTGCTTTCAATAAAACAAAGTAGACCCTTAGGCAATTATAGTCTTGGTATATACAAGATCACAAATTCAACACAGACCCATACTGTATTCATTCTACATTTTCATTTATAAATTAAAAAAGTACTCACAGAGTTTCAGAATTTGGTCAGTGAGAAATAGATTGATTCAAATATTACCATTAAGCCTGTGCCATCAAATTATTTAATTGCCACTGCAGATACATTGCACTATTAATTAGCAACTTTCTTTCCTCACCCTGCAGCTTATAGTCATTTGTTAAATTCCATAATAAACACGTTACTGAATAATAGTTGATAAAAACACAATCAAATTCTTATTTCATGACCAAAAATGTTTGAAGAAATATTGAAAGCAAACATCTCCATAATCACTGATTAGAAATACTAAACAGTCAAGGCAAAACACTAAGATGTATTCCTCCATAGATCGATGTTACTACCTTTCTCTTTATGGTGACCTTTATTCTTTTCACTGATTAATCTTAGGGGTTACTGTGATATATGGGGAAACAGATGCCATTTGTATCTGACCAATGCCTCCCAAAGACGTTAACAGTGCACACATGTGCAGTTTGAATCCCAGCCTGCCAACCAAATATGTGAGGAACAGCAGTCAACACTGTCACTTAATATGAAGAAAAAGTCCTAAACTGGCACCAGAGGGGATAGCCTCTTAAAGAATGCCACCAATGTCAAGCAGGTTAAACTAAAAAGAAAAAAAGAAAGGAAGGAAGGAAGATGGAAGTGCACATGAGTCTAACTCAATAATCAGTTCACAGAATGCAACCTGGCAACAAGAGCATAAAGAGAATATGCACTGCCATCCTGAGTAAAAGCTTTCAACATCTTCTCCCAGATTAGATTGCACACAGGCCACACTCAGAGCTCAGCATTTGATTTAACACCCAAGACCCTTTCCTCATCACTCTATCTGTGACCCACAGTGTCTTCCAGTGCCCTTTACCCATGGTGACTGACTTTTGTACAGATTAATACACACACACACACACACACACACACACACACACACACACACACACACACACACACACACACACACACACACACACACACACGGCTGTGTGAATTCTCCATTTTCCCAGTTTTCATCCTGGTATGAGAGTACTGTCACCACCCTAAAATGCCAGGGCCTACAAAGTACCTGCTGTTTTCAGTTAAGCCCAATATGAAATCATACACCTTAATATTTCCATAGTAGGCCCAAACGTTCTAGATAAATGGAGAAAGGGAATCAGTACAGCTTGTTAACCTACAGTGGTAAATGATAACCCTGTTCTCAGGTAATAAATAGCAGTGATATATATATATATATATATATATATATATATATATATATATATATATATATATATATATATATATATATATATATATATATATATATATATATATATATATATATATATATATATATATATATATATATATATATATGTATATATATATATATATATATATATATATATATATATATAATAAAATTAGCACCAAAATGAATAAAAACTTTACTTAAACAGTAAGGTAATAGTGCAGTTAAACAGGGGTGGCTCGTGCTACAGGACTGCAGGACTGCAGCCCTCCCACCTAGAAAACAAATAAAAATAAAACTAAGAAACACAAAAACAAACACCATAATTCCTGGAAGTCTGTGCATGCACGCACGCTCTAGATACACGGGAACACTCTCAGACTGCTTTCTCAGCAGTCTAGATAGGGGGAAAGACATCTCGGCCCCAAGATGTCCAAAATTTGCAGATTTTTGCCTCATATTTGATCTGTTCTAGTCCTCATAATATCTGTGGTTTCTAAATATTTAAAAGCTTAGATATTTGATAGTGCAGTGGTAGCATTGTTGCCTCAAAGCTATAGGTTTTCCGGTTAGATTCTTGGCTGGGGTGCCTTCTGTGTGGTGTCTGCATTTTCTCCCTGTGTTTGTGTGGGTTTGCTTCTGTGTCCTCCCATGTTACAAAGACGTGTCTGCATTATTTCTTCCTGGGCCTCTGCTGAAAATTGTTTTTTGTTCCAAGTCATATTGTCCTGGTTAACAAATGTTAAATAAAATTGACAGGGATTTGATTTTCAGACTTCAGGTTTCTGAATGTTTAATTCCTTGTATATTTGATGGTGCAGTGGTAGCATTGTTTCCTCACAACTACAGGTTCTCTGGTTTGATTCTTGGCTATGTAGCATCTGCATCTTTTCCCTGTGTTTGTTCTGGTGTCCTGCCATTTTACAAAGACATGTGTCTGCAGTATTTCTCCCTAGACCTCTGCTGAAAATTGTTTTTGTTCCATCAGACTTTCCTAGTTAACAAATGTTAAATAAGTAAAATTGACAGGCATTTGAATTTCAGACTTCATATTCTTTAGAAAATATATAGTAACACAAAACCTTTTATTCTAACAATTTTCTAAGTTTATAAGATGAATATTTGCAATTTGTCCCTATTTTTGGGACTGTATTCCCCAATTATTGGCTTTGTCCAGGTTTTTTGTACTAAAGTTGACAGCTATGGCAATAACTGAATTCACTGAATATGTTTGAGGGCTGTATTCCCTCATTACTGGGTTTGTCCAGGAGCTTTGTGCTAAGAGGTTGACAGTTATGGTGAGAACTGAATTCACTAAATGATAGCCATTTAAGTTTCAGTCTTCCTCTCTTTCACAAAGCAGCTGATTTGGGGTAGTGGTATGTTGCTCTGACTGTTTTGAACAGGAACCTTGGCAGTAAAATATATGGTGGTAACACAGCATTTTATTCTAGCAACTTTCCAAGATTATACAAGCAATGTTTAATGTGTCCCTGGTTTTGGGGCTTTTGAGCTTTTGAGCCCCCCCCCAATACATTTTGGCATTTTTCCAGATTTCTTGTGCTGTGAAGTTGAGATGCAGTTGAGTATTGAGTAGATTTTATAAAGAGTTGAGAGATGCAGGGGAAGAGAAGTTTAGCACTGCTTATGCTGAGTCTGCTTGCATTGTTAATAGCACAACAGGTTGTGTACTTGCTTTTGATGCAGAAGGCTGTGGGTTCTACTCCCACAAAATGTGAATGCTGCCGTACTGAGAATGTTTTCTTCAGTGAAGATACCAACTATGAACCTGTTATCACTTTGCCATCCATTTCCTATGGCAATATTACTAGCTTATCATTTTTTAATGTAATATAGGCAATTTATTCCTCAGGGGCAACAGACACTTTATTTTTTGATGAAACTGTGAAAGATAAAGGTGTTTGCTAGCAGCAACCTCTTCATTAGTTACAGATTTCTTTAATGTGGAATTATTTAGATGATTTTTACTTCTTCAGAGATTGTGCATATTTACTGATAATAGGGGACTGTAGAAGTCTGAGTAGACTTTTATGATGGAAATGTTCTGAACTGGGCAGTTTTGTCATTATTGGTGCATGCATTTTGTTTCATTGTTTACTGGAAAAATGTTCTGAATTGGGCAGTTTTGTCATTTTTGCTGCATGCATTTTGTTTCATTGTTTACTGGAAAAATGTTCAAAACAATCAATTTAAAACACCCTCTAACAAATGTACTGTTTTGTACAAGGAATATAATTTAGTACAATCAGGAAGGTGTATCAAAGAGCACATGTATGTTTCATGTGCAAGGGCCTATGATTTGAAAACAGCACAAAGTTAATCTTTATCTGCCACTGGCAAAATGTATTTTCTTTGAATGTGGGTTTCAATGCTGTTTCAATGGATGTGAGTTTCAAGGGCAGAGAAGTTTTAAGGCTAAGTCTGTTTTCATTGTGAGACTGCATTGCTTTGTTTAGCAGATGTCTTAGTGTTTGTGCTGTAAAATGCAAAATAAAGCTTTCAAATGAAGTCCAAATCATCATAGAAGTAAAGCAGTATGCACATTAGCGTTTATGGTAAATGGAGTGAAATAGCCAAGTAATGGATCATTGGAATGGCTGCAGGGGGAAGGCTTGATTCAACCATGATTTTGTGAGGGGGAAGGTCGGCAAACTCAAAGACAGCCCCAGCTGAACTACACCTCCCAACTGTCCAGATTTTCACAGAACAAATAGATTTTTGCTTCTTATTTTTGGTTTGATGCTCATAAAATTTGTGGTTTTCTGGCAAATCATTTAGAAATGAAGTCACTAAATAATGACAGACACTGAGTTTCAGACTTCATAACCTTCAGAAAAATGCATGCTAAAGTACGACCTGTTATTCTATCAACTGTCTCAGTTTATACAAGAGCAAGTTTTAGTACTGTTTATATGCCCCCCCCCCAATATATTTGGCCTTGTCCAGATTTATTGCATTAACAGGTTGAGAGGTACATGCAAATAAATTGCTTTATAGAATTAGGCATAGCCAAACCTCTCAACTGTCCCCAATTTTGGCTCAAAATATTGTTCTTTCCCTAATAATCCCTCCGCAAAATAACAATTTTGGAAGAAAACATTGAGGATTTACAATTAAAAAATAGAGTTATAGATTACTTTTATTTCAAAAATGCATGTAGATTCTTTTATTTTGTCAGCTACTCAAGTTAGCAGTACTAATATTAAAAAAGTGCCCCTTCTTTGGCAGGTTTCCAGCTGTATTGTATGGCTGTTTTATATTTTTGCATTACATGTTTGGTCCATTTTTCATAAAATTGTGTTTTTTTGTTAAATTAGTGGCAAATCATTAAAGACTGAAATTAGAAAATAATGACAGACATTTGAGTTTCAGATTTCATACCCTTCAGAAAATTCATACTAATGCAAGACCTACTGTTCTATTATCTTTCTAATGTTATAAGAGCAATATTTAAAAATTATCCTTATTTGTGGGCTTTTGTCCCACTTCTATTTATGGCTTTGTCCAGATTTCTTGCTCTGAGGATGAGAGGTATGACAAATGTGTCAGGGCCATCACAGTCAGTCAGAGACATTTCAAATTGTGACATACTTGTTGCACTCCACTCCCCCATGTAGTGACTCTGGATGTATCCAAGCAAGGCAAGGAGCGGTTATGCAGTGTAAATGTGCAGACTATCCCCCCATCTAAGGTAGACACAAGTATTACAGTGGCTTTTCATCTGTCCTTGATTTTGCAGAATGGTCTGGTTTCTGTCATATTTTTGTAATGTTGATTTATGCTTATTACTCAAAGTGCCTGTTGCTCTGTGTTTAAGTAGCAATGCTTTAATGACCATCAGGTAAGCTTGTCTGTGATCATAAGATGCAAGTAAGCTTTAATAAGCATACTGTTAAAGAATTGCCAACATTGAAAGCCTTTCTGTTGTTGCCATGCAGAGAATTCTTACATAACTAGATAATGTATAAGCCTAGGGTATTGAAATGCATATGATAGTATTTGTAATCAGGACAGGATTACATTATTTTAAGAAGCTCATTACACTTGTTGGAGACTTCCAGCCGCCCTCTGCCGGCTTTACCCGTAAACTAAACAGAATGTCAATCTATCATGTGTGGTCCATAACCTGTGCAGTAATCCTTTAAGCAATGTATCTTGAAATTGTTTCTTGTTTGCTTTTCATTTTTTACTTTGATCATGTTTTCCCCATGAAACATGTAGATAGTTGTCAGGCAGCAGGTCTTTTTTGGATAGGAAACATTTTTACAAGTGGGGCATCACAGAGATTGCTACTTTCAGCATGTTATTTTGTACTTTAATAAAGCTGAATATAAATTATAATTAGAACTGCAGTGCAAGGAAAAGTGGTTTGAGTTGAGTACTGATTGTTTGTCTTATACTTGATTTTGACTGGCATTCCAGTAATGTATTTAAAAAGTAATTTATCTTTTTATGCCTCACAACCTTTTTGTTTCCCTCTAGATATTAAGTCAATGCATTGAAATATTTTTTTTCTTCTACACTTCATTTTGTCTTGATTGGACTCTCATAATGATGGTTTGGCACCCAGGGCAGCATATTTAATTAAAGTTAGCATGTTTAATTAAAGTTAGTTGTTATGGTTTTGAGCATAGCTCCTCCCCTTTCTAGTTGGCTGTACCTCTTCCCATTGACCCCACCCATTCAGCTGTCTCCTGCAGCTCCCCTTTGATTTGTAGTCACCAGCCGCCACTGCAGTTAAATATGCAATGAAATATGAAGATGTATAGGAAATATTCCAAACAACATTCAGTTTCACTGGGCAGAGTATGTAAAGAAAAATCTGATGAAATAGTAACTAGATCTCCTCGCTGTCTCTTACTAAGAAATGCTGACCCTGATTAATCTGAGTTAGATAAATGTTCTGAATACTCATAGATTGAGCACAGACCTTTTTACAGATTTGTCCCCAGTTTCTTCAAAGCAAAAAAAAAAAAAAACAGAGACCAGTCTAAAATATTTATACACCCTTGTGCTTTCCAGAAAACATCACATCAATTATTTTTGCAAAAGAATTGGATTAGCTTGTTCTAGCTGTTGGTGTTCTCACAGCACAAGCAGGTCTATTACATGTAAATGATTTATTTATTTATTTGTTTGTTTGTCTTTTGTTAACTGGGTTAGTCCACTGGGCTAGGGGCCCATTTTCAGTGGAGACCCAAGTGGAAAAGCTTCACAAACACATGATACAACATATGATGCCAAGAAACAGTATACATATGTTACAACAATAGCCAGCCGTACTATACATATGTCACAAACAATAGCAAGTTAAATTAGGAGTCTAAAACAATTAGAAGTCAAAAACTTATGAAAAAACATAAGAAGTGTAAAAACATAAAAAAATAACGTGAATAAACAACTTCTAATGAGTTGTAGAAATTTCAGGTAAAGGTCTTGAGCAGGTATATCAATAACATGACGGAGGTATAGTTGGTGAGACATAATAGTGGAATTGTTAGAGGTGTCAAAGAAGAGTGAAGACTAATAGAACAGTTCCAAGTGGTGTGGAGGATAAAGGGGAGTAGAGTGGTGGGGGGCCATGGAGAAGAGATGTGGTATGTTAGTTGAGAGTTTCTTCCAGGTTTAAGATATGGAGCATTTGTAAAATAGTCTGCCTATAGATTTTTAGGCTTGTGAGTGTTAAGTAGCACCTGATCTGTACTACAGAGAGACCATGCAGGTTTGTTAGAGGCAAGGAGGAGGGCATGGAGGGACAGTTAACAGGTTTGTGAAGAAGAGAGTATGGTACTTGTAGCTGTGAAAGTTGGAGTAGTTGTGGGAATCCATTGTAGTTTGTGTAGAGCAAGGCAGTGATGGGATTTGTAGGGGGAGATTACAAGCAAATCTGGCTATCTGGTTGTAGGTTGTAGGTTTGTTTGAGTTTGGTTAAGTGATTAGCTTAGATATGTGTGAATATAAAGGAGGTGTAGAGTAGGCAGAGTAGAAGATAGGCTTGGGCAAGTGAGGTTCTGGCAGTGTTAGATAAGAATTTTTTGTGTCTATATAGCAACCCTAGTTTTTGGTTGATCTTTTTAATGGACTGTAGGATGTGGTGGTTAAATTTCAGTTGGTCGTCAATTGTAATTCTTAACAGTTTAGTGATGGAGTGCATGAATAATGGTGTTATCTAGAGAAGAGAGACTGAAAGAGGGTTTAAGATGGGATAAAGACTTTGGAAGGAAAATAAGGAGTTTGGTTTTCTTTGGGTTAAGGATTAGTTGGTTGTCAATTAGCCAGTGTTCAATGATATTAAAGGAAGTCTGTGTCAGAGAGTGGAGGCTGGTGGGGTTGTCAGAGAGGGCAATTAGGGTAGAATCATCAGCATATTGGATTAGTGATGGTGAGGTGCAGGCAGAGTGAAGATTGTTTGTGAAAATGTTAAAGAGTAGGGGTCCAAGCATGCATCCTTGGGGGACACCTGTTTGGATGGGTAAGAAGGAAGAGTAAAAGGTTTGCCATCTGATAGATTGTTGTCTATTTTTGAGATAACTGGAGAACCAGAGAATAGTAGAGGTGGAACGGTTAAGTTCAGATAGTCTCGAGAAGAGTTTAGGGTGGGAAATGGTGTCAAAATCTTTAGGGAGGTCAAAGAAGACACATGATACATGTTTATTGTTGTCCCTTGCATTGGTTACCATCTGGGCAAAAGACAGAAGGGTTGTGGATGTGCTGTGGTGAGGTCTAAATCTGTGCTGAGATGGTGTAAGGAGGTTTTCATGGAGGAGATGGGTGAGAAGTTGCCTATGAACACATTTCTCGAGAACTTTTGAGAGGGGAAATGATGGCTTTTTGTCGGTAATTGGTAGGTTTGGTGGAGTTAACTCCCTTGTGCAGTGGGATTGTATAGAAGGATTTCCAAATATCAGCAACAAGGATTCTGTGATAGATCAGTTAAAAAGGACTGAGATGGGATAAGCTACAGAACTGACAGCGAGTTGAAGAAATCATGTTGTTAAAGGAGGGTGAGCAAGGTTTGAGTTTTAGCAGAAGTGATTTGATATAGGCAGTGAAAACAGGTTTCAGGGAGAAGGCTGATTGGAGATGGGAGGTCGAGGAGGCTGGAGGTAGTTTATGATTGTTGCCTGGGGGGTCATTTTTTTGATAGATTCTATAAAGTAGTTGTTTACAAGAGTGCCAGTTTCAAGAGGAGTATTGTTAGGGAAGGGATTGGGGTAGTGGATTTACCAGGATGGAGTATACTGTTCATAGTATGCCAGAATTGTTTTGAGTTAGAAAACTAGGTGGATTGGGCTTCTTGATAGAAGTTTGTTTTGTCGCGAATTATAAGTTTTTTTGTGATGTTCCTGAGTTCTTTATATTTGAGGAGGATAGAGGGAGATTTTGACTTAGTCCATTGTTTCCATGTGTTGTCTCCACGTTTCATGGTGGAAAGGGTATTTTTGATGAGCCAGGAGGGGGGATTAGGTTTGATCCTAATTTTCCTAATGGGAGAAAGGACATTTAGTATGCTTAGGAAGACTGTGTTAAATTCAAGGGCAGCATCATTTAGAGGAAGGTTGTACAGTTAAGACCAGTTGATCATGAAGAGTTGGTTGTTAAAGGTTTCTGCATTGAATTTGGGCAGGTTATGGCAGTTTCTACAGAGGTGGGTTTTAGGGGTTTGAGAAGGTAGTCTTAATACTGAGATAGGAAAGAGATCACTTAAAGAGTCTGTTTAAGTAGAGGGATTACAATACTGATTGGGGTTGGAAGTTAAGATCCAATCAAATATGGAGCTAGAGTTTTTATGTATGCTAGCTGGAGAAGAAATAAGTTGACTGAAGCCAAATAGATTAACAGTAGCAGTAGGGGAGTTGGGAGATAATTTGTTCCAATCAATATTAACATCACCTAATATGATAGTTTCATATGATATATGTTGGGAGATCCAGGTTAAGATATTTTCGAAAATTGGAATGTTGCTGCCGGAGTATATAGATAGACACTATGGCAAGTTTTTGTGTGGGTTAAAGTGACAGTTGAGAGAAGTTCAGCTGGGGAAAAATCCTGGAGAGATAAGGAGAGGGGAGAGAGGTTCAGAAGTTCTGAGTAGAGAATAGTGGCACCTCCTCCTTTCCTAGAAAGTTTATCTTGCCGGTAGACATTTAATCCAGGATGCAGAATTTCAGAGTTTGTAATATGTGGTTTTAGCCAGGTTTCTGAGAGGATTACTATGCGGGTAGAATGGTGGGCAACAAGGCATGAAATCTAGTTATTTTGTTTGGGAGACTTTGTAGGTTTATGGAATAGAGTGATAAGTATTTAGATGGAGAGGAGAGAGACTGATGCCTTTTGGATGTGGCAGAGTTGTCAGTGTTGGTTGGAGGGGATGAGCCACGATTATGGTGGCTGTCCCCAATCTGGTAAAAGTGATAGAGTTTGTTTGGTGAAAAAATAAAAGTAGTACATGTATTAAGTCTATGTTTGGGAGAGGAGAGAGGGAGGTTGAAGTGTTTTAGTTTGTGAAACTGAATGTAAGAGACAGTAAACAGGGAGGAGAGACAGGAAAGTGTGGGGTTGAATAGCAGGGTGATATAGTGTGAGAAAGAATGAGTGATGTTGGAGGGTATAGTAGCATAGTGTGATAAGCTGATAACCTAGAGAGGAGAAGTAGGACGAGTGCTAAGAGGAGGCATAGTAGTATGTTGTTGTTTTGTATCGGTGGTGCTGCTGTAGCGTTGTCGCCTCACAGTAAGAAGCTGTCTGGTTCGATTCACAGCTAGAGCATCTTCTATGTGGAGACATGAATGAATGGGTGTACCTTCACTGAAAGTTGTGCGTCAGAGCTGGCAACTCGGTACGTAAAAATCTACTGCCAATCATTAGCGGACCGGAGTTCCGCTGTGGCGACCCCTAACCAGGAAAAGCCGAAAGACACAACAACAACTATCAGGTGCAGGTTAAAGGACCTGGAATAGTAGGTTTTAGCTGTAAGGTCTAATGTTAATGATGTACCCAAAGATGGGAAGAGAAAATCCGGTCAGCAGTGAAAAAAATAAAAAAAGATGGGAGAGACAAGTTAATAATAAAGACAGCAAGGAACCAAGAGTGGGTGAGATGGAACATTTGAGGTTACTAAAAATTGAAAAATAGGGAACCTAAAGAACAAGTGCTTAATTACATAAGCTCAGAAAATATATGACCAATACACAGGATATACAGATATATTTATTTATTTATTTATGTATTTATTTATATTTGTTTAACAAGGTAGTGCAGTGATCACTACTGACCAATTTCAGGCTCAGCCTGGGTTTTCATACTTAGCTCAGAGACATGCATCTATTAAATGTCTACACTTTAATGTTTGCCTTTTTTCTTAGTTCTAGTCAGCTGCTTCTTTGAAGTTGACTGCAATTACATTTCATGACTTACTCACACAGAAGTTGAATGAGATCATATCTTCAAACAAATTCATGCATTTCCCTTCATTTCATCCCGTTTTACATTTACAAGAGAATTGGTCCCAAGCTTAAATACAATTTGCAGACTAAATGTGCTATTAGAAGAAAATAAGAAAGAGGGAATAAAAACACATATAACATCTCTAAATCAGGTTTCCTTTGTGTGATATTAGTCTTGGAATCACAATTTTCCTTACATACAGTCCTTAAGCAAGTCTTCTGGAGGAATCCTTTAAGAACTAAAGCCTGAGACATGATTGAAGTCCGCTGATGCATTATCCAATTCCTTTTCCAGATAGAGTATCTGCTTTTCCATTAGCAGAATCATGTCTATGTAGGTTGGATAGTCATGTGATAGGACTGCAAGGCTACACTCCATTTAAACTTTCCATTCTGGCTACTTGCTCTATGTAACCATTTTAAAGGGTTGTGGTCTGTAACTACAATAACCTTTTTACTATATAGGTAGGGTTATAACTTTTGCAAAGCTCAGATACTCCTTATATTTGACTGCATATAATTCATATTTGGGTTGACATTTACAACTTAAATACACAACAGGATGCTTATCTCCCTCTGATGAAACCTGGCAAATTACAACCCCAACTCCACATCTAGAATTATCTATCTGTACAATGAATTATTGACTATAAACAGGACTAGCTAGTAAAACTGTTGACTTTTCCTGGGTTGCAGGTTTCAAGGGTATCTGCCAGTAACCCTTGGCCAAGTCAGTAGAAGTTAAAATACCTAGCCACAACCACCTGCCTTAAGGCTTCATCTGTTTTGGCCATGGAGTGAGCGTCATCCTTTGTATGACTGCTCAGATTCCTACAGTCCACACTTAACTAAGTGGTGTCATCTTTCACTGACACCAGCACTACTGGTGATACCCAAGAACTGCTGGAATCTGGGATTACTTAAATTTCCAATAGGTCATGCAGTACCTCTTTTTCCTAACTGCGTCAGACACCTTTAAGGATCTTATTTACTGATGGGCCAATTTGTCCTACCTGTGTCTTCGTGGTGCTATGCTAGGTGAGTATACACTAGATTACCAGTAAACACATCCTCAAATTTCAGTAATAATGTTTATATTTCCTGAAATTGTTTAAGAGCTAGCTGTTAGGACAGGGTTATCCATTCACTAAGGTAGCAGACTGAGCCTCCCACATGAGTTACACCTCAATATCTCCTTTTACTTTCTCCTGCAACTCACTGCAGATACGATTTATCAGGTATTTTCTGTCATTATAGAGCTTTGTCATTTTAAAGTGGCAGAGATTGTGCCTTTTCCTCCTGATTGGCAACTCCACCATGTAGTTGACATCACTATCATTTTCACAGTGGTGAAAGGGCCTTTCTGGGCTGCTTGCGCCTTGTTGTGTCTAAGAGGAACAAGGACCCATTGTCGGCTACCCTACAGAGTACTCTATGGTCCACAGCAGATTCCTAGTGGGAATCAAATTCACCCTACCTTGCATTATGAGTTAAAACCAGGGTACCCCTTCCCTGTGAGCATGCAGCAGCTCACAAGATGAAAAAAATGTTGATTCCTGGGGCACCTACCTCTATGCAAAGAGATGTGGCAAATACTTATCTCACTTCCTCTTGAACTGATCTTGAACTAGTCTGCATATACTCTTAGCATGGTCTTAGTGTAGAGTTAGACCACTCCACCTTACCTTCTGTGTATGAAGGTAGAAGTAGTCTTTAGATACTTTACCCCACAATACTTCTACAAATGTGCCAGCAGGTTTCAAATAAAGATGGCACCTTTATCAATCAGTATTTCCTAAGGAAACCTACCCAGATGAAAATGCTAGCAAATCATTTGCCACCTTATCTGCTTCAATGGAAGATGAAGCCACAACTTCTGGGTAAATACTGATATAATCCACCACTGCTAGGATGCATTTCTTACTCATAGAACTTGACTTACGTAGAGGTCCCACAATATTCACAGCTACTCTGTGAGCCAATCTACTTAAATAACAACAAAGTAGACATTGCATTTGTCTTCAGCGTTGACAACATTTTGGCACTGTGCACAGGTCCTGTAGTACTCTGTTTTATCCTCTGCAATCTCATTTCAAGTGCTCATGCCTGTTATTCCAGTAGGACTTTCAGGGCCTCTTGCTATGGAATGTATTTCCCTTTGGCTGCCTGCTGCACACCTGCTAGGCTACTACCAGGCTGTTTTTATTTAATGAGGAAGGGTATACAAACGTACCTATTAATGAAATGAATATTGCTTATAACAAAATTGATATTTGCTTAAAAGATATGTTTTTTGAAGGGTTATTTGATAAAAAAAACGTTTGATTTTTTAAAAACTGACAAACCTAGGGTCCCTTCTATTTTCGGAATTCCGAAGATTCACAAAAGTGAGATTGATCCCCCCCTAAGGCCCATTGTTTCAGCTTGTGGCTCTAAAACACATAGTTTGGCTAAGTTTGTGGACAATAAACTGAAAAATTCCTGGATCAAGAAGAAATCAATCTTAAAAGATTCATGGGACCTTCTTGAAGTTATTAACAAGGAGGTTTTATGTGAAAAATTATTGTTTGTGACCATTGATATTGTGGATTTATTTTCATGTATTCCCCACATAGAAGGAATGGAAATGTTTGAGGAGGCTGTATTTCAGGAAGATACCATAGGTCACAATGACAAAATTTTGTGTGTATCACTAATGGACTTGGTTCTTAAACATAATTTCCTAAATTTTTGTGGTGAATTTTATAAGCAAACCAAGGGTGTTGCTATGGGGGCTGCTTGTGCCCCCACTTATGCCAACTTAGTATTGGCCAAGTGGGAGGAGTTATTTGTTCTTGATTCTAGATTTTGTTCTTGTTGGAGACTTTACCAAAGATTTTTGGACGATATAGTCATTCTATGGTCTGGGAGTATTGAGCAATTAGAGGAATTTAAAGTCTATTTGGGGGAAACAACTCATTTTTTAAAATTCACCTTTCATGTCTCCACAGAAAAATTACAATTTTTGGATGTGGAAATTTACAAAAGAAATGGTAGATTTGAATCCAAAATACACAGGAAACCTACTTTCTGTAATTCATTTTTACATTTTAAAGTGCACATACCTACTATTGTAAAAAGAATATTTATTGTGAAGGGACAGTATGTCCGATGTAGTCGTATGACTACCCTAGATGCTGATTTTAAAGAAGAGTGCAATCTATTAAATAAAATGTTCTTGGAAAGAGGTTACCCCCAAGATTTTATTAACAAAATATATGAAGAAGTTTTGAAAGGGAGAGAAAATAAATTTAAACCCATCTTAGGTAATAGAAGCTTAAATAAAAATATTGGTGGTTTAAAAGTAATAGATACAAATAACCTCACCCCCAAAGAAATGGACTATAGTCACGCTTTAGTCCTTGAATATAATGCCTTTAACAAAAATGTTACTAAACAAGTTATTGAAAGAGAATGGAATAAATTCATTAGTTTAACTGATTTGGACCAGAAAAAGTTAAACAATAATTTTAAAGTAGTTTATAAAAATTCAAAATCGTTCAAAAATATGTTGGAATATAAAGGCCCTCTAATATCCAACAAAATTAGGAAAGGCACCTTTAAATGCAGACACTGTGGGTATTGTAGTAATATAATAGACAAAGAAAACATTTTTTTGGAAAGTAGGCAGAAATGGATCACAAGCATAGATTATTACAATTGTGAAACCAAAGGTGTGGTTTACCTAGGACTATGCTTAGAATGCAATGCTTTTTATGTAGGCAAAACGGAAAGAGTTTTAAAAAGAAGGATATATGAACATAAATATGAGATCCACAAAAAAAGAAACCAATGCATTGTACAAACACACCTTAGTTTGCCATAAAGCTAAATTCCAGTTCATGGTGTTAGAACAGGTTAAGAAAGATGTGAGAGGCGGACTATGGGAAGAAAAGTTGGAATTTAGGGAGTTATGGTGGCAAATCTCCCTTGATGCAACTAACCCCCCTGGTCTAAATGATTTTATCTCCATCATGCCACTTTTAAAGTTAAGAGCAAGAAAAATATGAATATTTTTAGTGTTTTTAGTGTATTTATTATTTTAACCAGCAGATGGCAGGCTAACATTACATAAATGATTTTTAAAGTGTATTTTATAATATTTAAAATAGATTTTTTACATACCACTTTTAGGATAATACCTATTACTTTAAAGGTGTTTTTACATTATTTATTTGATCTATTTATTTCATGTGAACAGGTCCTTATAACAACAAAAAGGTTGAATTATGAAAGAAATGTTTTTTAAAATACATGGGCAGGCAGGCAACATTAACTTACAATTAACTCCTTAATTTTGAGATCGCACTGACTGGGTAATTGTTTTTTAAGAATTGCATATAAAGGTTGATTCATTTGATGGAGGGTATCTGAAGAAGTTAGTTTGCATAAGACGAAAACGCAATTTTTGTATTAAGGCGTTAATGTGTTTGGGATTGGTTTCGGTGTTAACTTGTGGATTTTAATAATAAAGTACTGTTTTCGACATCTGTGGCTTTGGCAGTTTGGCATTCTACTTCGTTTTTTGTTTTTTGTGTGCCAAATATCCTTTTCGTTTTCATAAATACTGGTATAATCCACCACTGCTAGGATGCATTTCTTACTCATAGAACTTGACTTACTTAGAGGTCCCACAATATTCACGGCTACTCTGTGAGCCAATCTACTTAAATAACAACAAAGTAGACATTGCCTTTGTCTTCAGTGTTGACAACATTTTGGCACTGTGCACAGGTCCTGCAGTACTCTGTTTTATCCTCTGCAATCTCATTTCAAGTGCTTATGCCTGTTATTCCAGTAGGACTTTCAGGGCCTCTTGCTATGGAATGTATTTCCCTTTGGCTGCCTGCTGCACACCTGCTAGGCTACTACCAGGCTGTTTTTAACTGCAGACAAACCTGGCATCATCTCCTATTTGGACAATTGAGCAGGCTGGATTTCTTTTGCTTTGCATTCTTTTGTCAGACGTGTCACTGACATTATAGAATATTTGTCAGAAGAACTCATTTTCTGTATGGTTTCCTAAACTAAACGAACTCTAACATAAAATAACTGCTATGCACAAATAAACCTCTGTATATTTTAACTTGTGGATTACAGGATATGCAAATACTAATGGTAGCAAAACTGCGTTAGGCTGAATACCTTCAGTTCCAGTATCCTTTCACCAACTGCCCATCATATATGCAATTAAAAGGGGCACTGATACAGTTTGAATCCCATCAGTGCCACTAGAATATGTGGCAGTTGGTACAGATGTGGTTCGGATCTCAACCTGACAATCAAATATGTGAGAAATGTGGAATACAGTGCCACCAAATATAAAGAAAAGGATCTAGCCTGCATGAGTGGGGGATGGTTTTTGAATCACACAGAGGGTGCCAAGCAGATTTAATAAAAGAAGGAAAGAAAGAAAGAAGGAAGGAAAAAAGAAAGAAAGAAAGAAAGAAAGAAAGAAAGAAAGAAAGAAAGAAAGAAGAGCACACAATAATTAGTTCATACAATGCAACCTGGCCCCTTCAACATAAAGGGAATATACATTGTTGGACTGTGTATGAGCTTTCAACATCTACCCATATTAGGCTGCACAAAGGTCACATTCATAGCTGGGGTATTGACCTAACACCTCAGACCCCTTCCTTACCACTCTGTCTCTGTGAACCACAGTATCTGTCAGTGCTCCTTGTCCACTCTAACTGCATTTCACTCAAGTTAATTACTTGTACATACATGCATGCACCAATAGACACCCATACACATTCAAATTCCCAGGGAAGGATGGCAGAATTGGTTAATTTTTTGCACATTTCGTCCTGGCATAGTATTATTTGCCACTACCCAGGAAGGTCAGAGACCTCAATTTACCTGCTGCTCCAAAATAAGACAAATATAAAATCCCATACATTATATTTTGTTGTCAGATTATAGACCTAAATAAAATGGTTACACTAAATAACAATGATATATGATAAAAAAGAACAGCAAAATGCCTAAAATTAAATAAACAAACAATAAAGCAACAATGCAGTTACAGGTTAAATATGCAAACAAATGAGAAAATGCACATAGAAAATCAAAATAACATTCAATTACACTGAACACAGTAAGTACATAAAAATAAAGATAAAAAAAGTCAAAGTAATCTCTTAGTATGAAATACTGTCCATAACTGTTGTGAGATAGAGAAATATTTAGAATATACTTAGGCAGAGCACAGTCCTTTAGCAAACGTGTCTCCAATTTCTTTCACAGGTTCATAGGAGGTTAATAGGCTAATGGCCCTAACTAATTGGTCTTGGTTAAATAGTCATTATTCGCAGAGCGAGTCTATGATCAGCACCAACTGCCCTTGTCCATGAGGGACATAGGTGCCTCCCCTGGGGTGAATTTATAGTCTCCCATCCAATTGTCTAGATTGTGCTTGAATAGAGTCATTGAGGAGCTCTGCCTCACGTAACTTGGGAGTTTATTCCAGAGGAGCGGCAATCTCTGGGATATATATCTGTCTCTCCTGCATGTTCTGTTAATATCACAGGCTAGGCTGAGATGCCTGGAGTGAGTGACTCGTGCCCATTAGGGCAGGATCAGCCACTGCTGTGTAGGTCAGGCACAAGTTACCTCTCAGCAGCCTGTAGGATATAGAGTACAGTGACAAGGCTTTCAGTCCTTTCATGAAGGTCATGTTTTGGAGGCCACACATTTTTTGGGTGAGAAACATCTGTAGTCTTTCCAGCTGTTATGGTGCCTGATGAGATACCTGCAAAAGTGAGCATTGTACTCTATTAGTGGTCTGATGAGAGTCGAGTACATATTTCAAGTCAGATTTTAAAAATATGGCAGCATAACCTGAGCAATCTGCAGATGTCTATTAATTAAGACTTTTCATCTCTATAAAACAGAAGCTGAGAAACTTGGCAGTAATGACCTTACCTCTCAACTTCTTTACTTAAGAACTGTGGACAAAGACTTAAATAATAGGGGAACAAAGACACAAACTCAGGGACAATCCATAGCTTTCAAACTCTTCTCCAAAATCAAGGACGAAATCCAGAAATAATCAGAGGCAAATGCCTCGAATCAAGTGCAGTTTATAAAATATTAGTGCTATATCTGTGAAAATTTGACAGAATAAGAGAATGGAAATATTAAAAGTAACTAGACTTTTAAAAGCTTGATATTTGCTAATATTTTACTTTATTCTTCATTTAACTGTCATGTTTTAATTAGCTGTCATATCATTACAATCCTATATAGGTTCATTTACTATTCTATGTATGTATATTTTCTATTCTATGTATGTACATTTATTATTTTTTGATTAACTGTCATATGATTAATAGTGTATGTATGTATGTTTGTACATTTATTATGTAAATCATTTATAACTGCCTTCTACTCATTCTGTAAAATGGAACATTTTTCCCAGGGCTTTCTCTGAAAATGCGACTTGTGCCCAGTTAGACTTTCCTGGTAAACAAAAGCAATAAATAAATAAAGTAACTTGCATCTTCCAAAGTAAAGAAGTCTATAACTCTAATGGTTGTCATTATTTAGTAAAAATAATTCATCACCTTTTCTCCAAAAAGTGACAGTTTTAGGAAGGAGAGAGAAAACAAAATGTTGACCCAAAATCATGAAAGCACTAAGTTGCCTAAAGGTTAGTTTAAGTTGAGAAGTATAACTTCTTTTTCAATACACTTATAAGACAATGAAGAAAACTGAAGAAAGCATCTTTAAAAAAGATCATTACCAAAATCCAAAAAAACAATGGAAGGAACAACTGCTTCAACCTCTTTACTCAGAATTCTGGACAAAGTCAAAAGTAACGAAGAAAAAGGCTCAATATCAGGGACGTCACTCTAATTCACATGAAAAGTTGACAGCTGCAGGATTTATATCATACATTTTCAGCACATTACAAAATATAAAATTCACTGCTTGTCATTTCTGCCTGGCAATAAAACTTTAGTTACTTACCAGAAAATCAAAAATGGCATGAGGAATAGGGCCAAAATAAAATGCACAATGAGGGATGTTCTTCAAAATTAGGGACAACTGAGAAGTATACTTGAGGTGTGAGAAAGAGAAAGGGAGAGAGAGAGAGACAGACAGACAGAGAGACAGAAAGATAGAAATAAAGAAAGAGATATAGAGAGACCTGCACCAGCACCAAAGAAAATAAGCTTCAGTTCACAAGATCGCTAGCTAAAGACCATTACCAGCATTAACCACAACAATAGGATGACACACATGGCTAGAGGTTAACCTTTCCTTCTTTACTTTTATTTGTTATCTAGGATAGATCTAGGGTAAATCATTGATCCAAATACACCACTTTGTAGCTCAGCAGTGATAAGATATGCAAACAATGTGCTGCTCATGGGTCCTAGCCTCCTCTTCCTCTAAACATCTCTACAGAAAAAAGTAGCTGAAGTCAGTGCTGCCTGCTCTTTATGCAGGTAATGAAGGCAGTCAGAGCTGGAGCAGGCTTATCTCACCAATCCAATGACCCTTGACACTAAATTACATTCTCCAGGCTGGCTCTCTTCCCTTGTCTACTAAGCAGTGCTGGATCATGGTGTCAAATGAGACACTAGGCAGAGTAATGCACCAGACCTCCCCACCCACCCATTCCAGCATTCCATTACTGGGTTGTCTCCCTCCAATTAACATGAACACTGTTCAAAGCTGTCAGGGTGCATATTATTTTTTTCTTTACTTTTGCAATGATCATAGAGATTTGGATTTAAATTAAAACTTTTATTTCAAATTTTATAGCGCACACACTGATGGCCACATATGCTAAGTCAATATGCACAATTTCTGCAAAAGTAAAGGTCATCTGAATATTTCCACATTAAAGATAACTATTACTAATGCAGAGGTTGCTGCTGGCAAACAATGTTGCATTTAAAATGCAGTGCCTGCTGCCATTGAAGAATAAATTGCCTATGTTGCATTCAAATGGTGTGCTGGTGATATTGCCATAACATTTCCTGATCTAGATCAGTTATTCAATAGGGTATGGCTAGCAAATAACAACAACATGTTTGCAATTACTAGGCATGCATTCCAGGAAACCTTGAATAGGCTAGTTCAAATTCCCAATTGCACCAAAGCATTTTCTGGTTAAGGGACTTGCTCAGTGTCATTCAGTAGGTAAATGAAAATACAAAGATTCAAACCCTGCCCTCTTGTAACAGGACGTAGCTTATTAACAAGCTGGAACTTTAGTCTTCTGCACTAACTGCCAGAGTAACAGTTTTTGACTAAATGCAGAAATCCTTTATAATCTGATCTTTTTGGTTAGTGGTTTCCACAGTGGATCACCTGTCCACTCATAATTGGCAGTGGTGCTTTATGGTGTCAAGTTACCAGCCAGCATCCAACCTTCCACAGAAGGCACACAAACTCATGCACTCCTAGGGCCAGTTTAGAGTGCCCAATCCACCTACATAATGAACACTGATGATCAGACTGTTCTGATAATCACTCCCAATTAATGCAGTCTATGACTTGACAAATGTCAACCCCTTTGTATTTTCTTGGGAGTGTATACAAAGCACTGCAAGAATATACTACTAAAATTCAACATGAATAGGTTATATTACACAACCCAGGCCTATTAATGAATTAGTACATTCTTTAGTGCAATGAATAAAGCAAAACAGTTATAGACAGTATAAATGCTACAGCAGCTTTTGTACCAAAATCAGAAATATTACTGCACATAGTACTGGAGGGGGGGCTTACTTCCTTGCAGGTCACCAACATCCCATGTTGATCTCCCTATGCCTTCTCTGTCATCAAGAATAGCTGTCCCTTCTGGCATCTCTCAGTATAGATCTGACCTACTTGAATGGCTAATAATGCTGTATTGTTGCAGCATATACCTTTGGAGTCAACGTACCCAATCATTGGCAAATGGAGCATTATGCAGGGTAATGAATAAGGTCACCCTGCCAGCCATACCAATATCCAGTGCTTAACTATCTCTCCCAATTGCCATAAACACCCTGTCAGTGTACATACCTTTTTTTCTTTTTAGTATTACAATTATCACAGGGATTTGGATTTCATTAAAGTTTTTATTTCAAATTTTACAAAAAAAAGCATTGGTATCTATATTCTTAACAAAACAAAACATTCTCACATTGAAAACAGATGTAGAATGTGAAACAGTAAATTCTCTTCCCTTGAAACTCACATTTAGTGAAAATGCATTTGGCAACCCATTAAACTACGAGAGACGTACACTTGTTTTCCCTTGAAACTCAAGTTTAATGAAAGTGCATTTGGCAAACCATTAAACCACAAAAGATGTGCTGGGGTTCATACTCAGAAAGATCTATGTAAATGATGCAGGAATTCAAAAGACAAATGTATAATAGAGCCATTCAAGCACTGTAAAATGCCTTGGACAGCCCATTAGACACAACGTCACATTTCGTAAGCAATGTAGAAATACTGTCTGTTGAAATAACTAGCAGAGTCACACAGAAGACAGTTGAAGGATGCGGTATAAAACCATGTAGAACAGAAAGCAACTCCTTATCAGCTCATAACCTTAATCATCTTTACCAAATGCTAGACAACCTGTTGTAACCCAAACACAGTCTATTTCACATCTGTGTGCCTGCAAAAAAAGCTAAATTAAAAATGCATTCACAGATAAAATATTAACATTGATCTCAAAGACTTCATGCTGTCCCATTAATTTGGAACTAATTAATAAACACGTTGGCAGCATTAAGGTTAACCAAGGATCACATACAAAGTACATTGCTCATGTGATGATGCACCTGTTTACAAGAATTTATTTCCTAACTACTCTGATTCATAGATACTAGTTACTGTGCTGGCAGTTCAAAAGACCATTGAGGAGTCTAGCCCAAATTTTTGGTTGCCCCAAGTGTTGTCTAGTTAAATGGCTTGCACAAGGAAAGGGCACAAACATGAGGCAAAATCAGAGATGTTCTAAAAAAAACAGAAGCAAACAAGACTGTCATTTGGTGTGAAGGATTAAGTCTCTTGCTCCTGTTGACATAGAACAGTATTTGAGTCTAAGTACATCCCTTAAGTAAACCACCCTCTCTTTCAGGGCATTACACACACATGCACACACTCTCTCTCCTGCAAAAGGAATCTTCAAACTGTTCCATTTGTTTTGCTGAAAATGGAATCTCCTACCTGTTCTGCTGCAAACTGCTCTGTTCATTCCATTGCAATACAATCTGCTACAAAATAATTCCATTTTCTGTTCTACAGCAAAAGCAGCTGCTCTAACACATATAGCAAAAGAAAAGCAAAAGCATTATGCACCATTTTTCTACCTGTTCCTTTCTCCTGCAAAAGGAAATGCTATGCTCTCCTGCCTAAGAAAAGAAATTCTATACTGTGAGATTAAATCTAATGCCATTTCTGGAAGTCTACTCATGTTCATACATCCAAAAAGAGTAAAATAGTGTCTTTTTCAAATACTGTTGTTGTTTCTTTTGGCTTTTCCTGGTTAGGGGTTGCCACAGCAGAACTCCGGTCCGCTAATGATTGGCAGTAGATTTTTACATGCCAGCTCTGACATACAACCTTCAATGAAGGTATGCCCATTCATGCATGTCTCCACAGAAGATGCTCTAACTGAGAATCGAACAAGACAACATTGTACTGTGAGGCGACAACGCTACCGCAGCACCACCACCGCAGTCTGAAATGGAAATCTTTCTTTTTTTAAACAATGTCATATGGCCAGCCCAGGCAATCCAGCCAACAGCGGACCATAGACCATATCCTTGGGTCACATCCACAGGTCTATGTGAGGAGCCAAATAAATAAATAAGAAAACAATAAATAAAAAGGCTTTTCTGTTAAAAATGAAGTAAACCGTGACCACAAAACCAATATGGAAATGAATACCAGCACTGCCCTGCTGACTGATTGGTTCTGCAAATTGTGCCTTCTAACACGGTGTACTCTTGCCAGCTGCTCCCTTCATGCACCCTAGCTTAATTTCTGAAGGCAGTACTGACTTTCACTGTTTCTTTTTTTATTCAGTAACTGAAATGTCAGTAGAAAATTGGGGCAACATTAAAAAAGTTACTAGCAGGTAAAAAAGCAGTAAAACACACTCCAATCAACGCATTATATAGGTAGGTCTAGGCAGTAGTGGCTTCCATGTTTGCTTCAGTTCACAAAACTGTAGACAATGGAGAAAATGGGAAAATAATGTTATTATTAAAAAGCAGTGTGAGCCATGCTGTCTAATTGTTATATAGGCAAACAATCATCTGTAGTGATTTCCACTACTTTTTTCAGTTCACTCTTCTTCTGGCTTTTTCCTGGTTAGTGGTTTCCACAGTGGATCACCTGTCCACTCATAACTGGCAGTGGTGCTTTATGGTGTCAAGTTACCAGCCAGCACCCAACCTTCCACAGAAGGCACACAAACTCATGCACTCCTAGGGCCAGTTTAGAGTGCCCAATCCACCTACAGCATGTCATTGGGAGGAAACCAGAGCACCCAGAGGAAACCCACGCATCCACAGGGAGGACATGCAGACTCCACACAGAAGGCAACCCAGCTGAGGATCGAATCGGAGAACCTCTTGCTGTGAGGCAGCAATGCTAACTGCACCACCACGGCCACCCACTTTTTTCAGTTCACTGATATGCTAATATTGATAGCAGGGAAACCAGGTAAATAAAATATATTTATAATGTTAAGAATGCAAAACCAATGCTTAGTTCTCACTGGGAGATAAAACAGGACTGGACTGGCAGAAGTTCAGTGGGTGTTACTCTGGCCATTTCAAACTCAGACAAGAATTTTAACTGTGGGATTGTCCCTTTGCCAAAAAGAAAGTTTCTTATCAAAGAATGTGTGTCATACTCTTTCAATATGGAGCAGTGTGGAACATAGAATTTTTAAGACTTAGAATGAGGAACGCTCCTCTTAAAATGTGTACTTGTGAGGGATGGTGACCATGATCCTCAAAGACTTACCACAAAATTACAAATTTTACAAGGATCAGACTAAAATGCAGGGCTAAATCATGGACATTTGAGAAGTATGTCTTCATCCCCATCCCTGATATCATCTGTAATAAAAATAAATTAAATTAAAAAAAAATCTATATTTTGCTGTGAGCAGTGTCCACTTTCACCACTACCAACAGTTCTAGCTGATGTTGCTGCCAGTGTTATTACCAGAAGTAATGTAGTCATATCTGAAAACAAACAAAAAAAAGACATCCCTAGACATTTGTATGTCTGCAACTCCAACATGGCAGTCTACATTCATATGACTAGAGATTACCAGGAGATCACTACAATTGGTTGCTCTTTCTAAGGACAACCAATTACAAGCACCTAGAATAGACTGCATGGTGATAAGACATGAGATGTCTACCATGTCTATTACTATGATTGTGTGGCAGAGAAGGATGAAGATTGTTTCCACATTTATGTGCATGCCATTTCTCACTATTTCTTTTTTCTTTTTCATGGATTTATATGCACACAATAATAATACTTAAAATCTTAGTCTTTGACTTTTGCTGGGAGCTGGGGTACTCACTGGCACACATTCTATCACAACTGATTCATATGTTCCACTGTACTGCCAACTGATGATGTCCATTCTGATAGTCTTTTCTAGTAGGTCTTTCTAAATAATGAATATGTTGCAGACCCATTCAGTGTGGAATAGCACAGAATATAGAATTTTTAAGCATTCCTCATAAAGACAGTGAGGTAGAGTTGAGAAGTTTATTGTCAGTTTGCTGGTCCTTCTGCAATTCAGAAACAGTCAATTCCTTTGATCTTCCTGAAAGTTTGGATGGCGCAGTGGAGTAGCAGTTGGTGTTGTCTCCTGACAGCAAGAGGTTCTTCAGTCCAATTATCAGCTTGGGTGCCTTCTGTGTGGAGTGTGCATGTCCTCCCTGCATTTGTGTGGGATTCCTCCAGGTGCTCTGGTTTCCTCCCATATTACAAAGACATGCATCTGGAGCTTTTCTTCCCAGGCTTCCACTGCAAATTGGCTCATTCCAAGTTGGACTTTCCTGGTAAACAAATGTTAAATAAATAAATAAGTTAAACAAAGGTCTGGATTCCAAAAGCCTTTAGTGTGGTATAACACACTGAAATAGAGGTAGTATTCCATGCCTGATTTTAAAAAATAAGGATCTGCCAGTCCATAATCCATATATGGTAAAAGGTACTACCAGGGCCATATGCACAATTCCAAAAAAGGGAATCAGGCACACGACACCAAACTAATTTAGTGTTGTACATTGCTGTGGCTTACCAATACTCAAGTCTGAATCAGTGGTGAAGCAATTAAAATGATTGGGTTTCTCTATGAGGCAAAGGTTTCACCTGCATATGGGGGTAAGTATTGCAGGCAGTACTGGATGGGAAGCCTGAATACCTGAAGTACCTAGTTGCACATATAGGTTGCACTTATATACTAAAGACAACATGATTCTGTCCATCTTCACAGGACTTCATACATGCTTTACACTGGTTACTATGACCTGCTGTCTAAATTCCTCAGTGGATAGCTCATTTTAGTTTCTTTTAAAGAAAAATCTCATTGCCTTGTTGGGCTAGTGGCCCCGCATCCACTGCCTCTAGGTCTTTCATACAGACGGAATTGCTCTGGTTAGAATTTCTGCTGAACTAGTTAACCACACTGATTCCTCAGGCAGCTTTGGCAGTACACTCAGAAGAGATATTTCAGTTCATTAACATTGAGTGTTTCTGCATTCCTTTATTTTGTCTTGGTATAGCTAACCAACATTCAGTTCAATACTTTGGTGTCATGAAGTATTGAATTGTGCAGATGATGCCCTCTAGGATGATGTCATTCTCGTGGGCCAATTGAATTTTACTGTTCAGAGTAGTGAGGCCATTCACTGTTGCTACTCCAATATTTTGGAATCTTGCCCAACGTTTGCTTTCTACCCCAAAGTAGAATTATCTTCAACTGCTGTATGGCAATCAGTGAGTCATTAATGATTCAGACACAGCCTGCCCTCATTGTCTAGGACCAGTGGCATAAATGCTGTTCTATGCGGGTTCAGGCTCCTTGGTGATGAGACATTTTCTTGCAGTATATTTGGTTGGGGGCACATGGCTGAAGTAGCATTCAGCAGTAGAGAGATATGGCTGTTGCAAATACCCTGAGGGCAATGACAAACACACAGTGCCATGCCCATAGCTTCAAACACCAAGTGCACAGAGGGAAAATAATGTCCTTGGCCCCCAAGACACCAACAGGCAACAGGTGATATGGCAGGTGTCAGCAGCAGGCTGCCCAGTGAGCATATAAATGGCAGTAAAAATGCAGTGTCTTTATTACTGGTATGTGAGAACCACTACTAACTTTACATTGTTTGGGGAGCATTACTTAAAATACATAGAGCATACATGTAACATTCTAGTGCACAAACTACACCATACACATGATTACAGTAACATACAAGATTTCCTCCATGCTGTAGCACACTTCTACATGTATGGTTACATAAGCATTTATTGTACACCAAGCAGAACACATATTACTTACTCTGCCTACATGCACTTCTTTACTGAAGCTGTGGGAAAGTCACTGTTTGTTCTCTTTGCTCACAAGAAGTTAGCAACAGCCACATGTCTTTGCAGCTAAATGCCACTTCAGACATGTGTTTTCAACCAAATGCACCTCAGGGAACTGTATCACTGTACTGAACAACAGTAGTGGCACTATACGAGTTCTTATTTATGAATACCATATTAGTCAGTGAAATACAGAACAGATGATCAAGTTGTGTTAGTGGTAATGTATGCAGTGTTCCATATAAAGTTATTTGGAGATAATCCTTCAATGTCAACAATAATTTATCTGTCTTACATTGTAAAATAGAAGCAGTGGAGTGCAATGTTAGTTCAGTGTGTTCAGCACTACCTTGTCTGCATACTGCAGTTTTAAATGAAAGTTTAAGAAGTTCCTGTTTTCTTTGGCAGAATTTTTTGAGAACGCTAACAAATCAGAACATTTCATGGATTGGACTGAGCTCTCCCAATAAGAAAAATATCTGGCAGTGGGTAGATGGATCTAATGTCTCTTTAAGGTAAGCAACTTTTTAGAGTGCATTCGCAGAAGCTAGAATTTCATATAAAGATATTTAAAGCCTTTCTTGCCCTTGACACACAAGCAGTTTTAAGTTGCCTTTATCTGTATAAACATGCCATAACTAGAGAAGAAAACTAGACATATAGTGGTCAGTAAATATAACAGTATACAGTCTGTCACAAACCTACCTGAAGCTTACATCCTTATGGCACATGTTTGATGAGGGAAGTATTTTTTTCTCTGATATAAATTCATCAGTAACAACATAAGCCACAAAGAGAGCAATACTGTTTGCCTTTCTAAAATGTTGCATAATAATTATAAGACTCAATCGGAGGAGGCTAGAAAGGATTGAGAAGAGAGGTTGGATAAGCAATTCACAAAGAAATAATGGGGAATATATGTATGTCTCCCAAATATGCAACAGAATCTAGTAGATTTAGGATGTTTGCTTGGTAAGTGTTTACATAGGCATTTTTATACTCCGAAGCATTTTTCCTCAGGCAGACAGCCAATGTTAAAGGTGTGACGGGAAAGAAAGAGGTAACTGGGAACATATTTTCTGGGACTGTAATGAGCTGGCAGACTTTAAGGATTCCCTTCAGACTGCACTGTCAGGGATACTTGGTGAGCAGACTGATGTTATGAAGGAAATCATTTTTTTTGAGCTATGATACAGAATCAGAATTGCTTAGACATAGTAAGGCCTTACTGAGTTTAATTCTGGTGGCTGCCACAAAATCAATTACTCAAGAATAGAAATCAAACTCTAAAGCAACAGTACTAGAAGTAGTGAATGTAGTAACAGAGATAAAACAACTGAAATGGGGATCTTTAGAAAAGGGTAGGAGCAAATTACATAGAAAGAAATGGGAAATGTGGGAACAATACATGCAGAGGAGGGAGGAGGTTTAAAAGAAGGCATGATTTAAATGAGCTATGTAATGTTTGACTGACAATAACTGGATAGATTATAAGTGATATATAATGTTTGCAATTAAATGGTGTCAATATGGTTTCTGATGTATAATGTTTGCAATGAAAATTATGTCAATATGGTTTGTTTTCATTCACATAAACGTATGATTGCCTGTGTCATACATGATAATTTAATAAAGATTTTTTTTTGTTTAAATAAAAAATTAAAACACATATTAATTGAAATATTTTCCTGCTGATCAGATCCTCTTCTTACAAGATGCAGCACACTCCCCTGAAAATCTTCATTTATATCTTATTTCCAAGAAAGAGCAAGTTACTATGGCCTGAGAACATACTTAGAGATGGATGAGAGTAAAAATCCCCATCACAGTTACTGAAACTATAGAACAAGACACATCAGGCTATGTTTTGCTATGGCTTGTTATTATATCATTAAGTGCATTGCAGGTGATGAGATGAAGACAAATACGTGACACACAACAATAACTTAAGAATGATGATCCATGTAAGATATCAATAAAATTATATATTAGACACAGAGGAAGAAATATAGCATCATAGCAATGTCAGAGAATATCACAGTAACAATCGACTGTAACCAACCAGGGAGATTTTGTAATATAAATGCCGATTGCATAATCATAAACAAAGAGATAGTGATGTTTATTAATAATACTTGATAAACTCCAACTATCATACCTGAAGATGTAAAGTTTACTTTGTAAAACTGGATTCTATTCAGTTAAAAAAAAAATCATTTTGTAACTATTCAATATCAGCACACCGACGATGGTGTACTTTTGTTTAAGTGCACTTTCGTGTAATTGGGATCATAGTTCTGTTTTTTTAAATAATGAGTTTCGATAAACAAAAGTAGACCCCGTAGCGGGATGAAGTAACAGCCAGCGAAATTGAACCAAAGTTAAGAAAAGCTTCTAACTGAAAAACTCCAGACCCAGATGCAGTACCTAACTTTTGGTTAAAAGTATTAACATATTTGCACAAAGATTTAGCCATGAGTAAGAATTATTTACATGTGCACCCCAAACAGACACCAACCTGGCTACTAACAGGAAAAACAATGATCCTATTTAAGAGTGAACCTGCAAGCTACCCTAAAAACTATAGACCAGTAACATGCCTTCCAATGACATATAACCTGTACATGGGAATAGATGCTGACAGTTTATACTCATTTAGAAGAAAACTCAATTATGGCAGTAGAACAAAAGGGCAATAAAAGAAAGTCATATGGAGCAAAGGATCATTTGTTGTTAAATAAAGTCATAGTGGAGAACTGTAAAAAGGGGAAGAATCTACGTATTGCATGAATTGACTACAAAAAAGCGTTTGATAGTATCCTACATTCATGGATAAAAGAGTGCTTAAAAATGCATAAGATATACCCTACACTGATCAACTACATTACAATGACCATGAAATAGTGGCAGACCACTTTGCAATTAAGTCATGATAAAGGACAAATTATTATCCCAGGGATAAAAATTCAAAGGGGGATATTCTAGGGTGACTATCTGTCAGCGCTGCTATTTTGCCATGTCCTTAACCCATTAAGCTGTCTACTTAATAGTTTAGGCCATGGCTATAATTTGGATCCTAGAAAACAATAACACGTAAAGACTTCTCATCTTCTCTTTGTCAGTGATTTAAAACTGTGTAGCTCATCAGATGAGGAACTGAAAGCACAACTGCAAGTTGTCAAAACTTTTTCAGATGATATAAAAATGTCATTTGGTCTTGATAAATAAATTAATGCAGGAAAACTGCAACAGAAGGAAAAGATCAGTTTGGGACAAGGATGTGATATAAAAGAATTTGAGCAAAAGGAAGTGTATAAATATTTGAGAATTGATGAGGACCAACAATAAAACATGAACACATTTATTATTTATTTATTTTATTTTACATTTGTTAACCGGGATGGTCCGACTGGATGAGATCCATTTTCAGCAGAGGCCTGGGGAGAAAAGCACCACTTAATTAATTACAGAGACAACAAGTATTTATACATCAGTTATAAACCAGTTAGTGAGACTGTGAAACAGTGACGTATTAGATCAGAGTACAAGGACATTCTTTTAACATATTTTCAAAACAAACTTTACAAGTAGACAATAGATTAATAGTTCAAACAATTGTTAAGACAAGAGATTAATTTACTGTTTCTTTCTTACATTAATATACAACTAATATTTTCTATGTCCATGTTTCATGGTTTTAGGAACTTAGTAAGGAATACATTAGAAGACTTTAATCCTGAAAACAGCGTTGACATCTAAGAACAAAATCCAAGCTATAAACCAATTTGCTCTTCTTGTCCTAACTTACAGTTTTGGAGTGATTGACTGGCCCCAAAATGTGTTGGATAGATTAGATTGGAAAACAAGAAGGATGCTTCATGCTCATAAAATTATTTATAAAAATCCATGCATACCAAGATTATATAGTCTCCATTCTTAAGGAGGGATGGCTCTCCATGAAATTGATTACATTTATAGATCTGCAATCATGTGACTCCACACATATCTACAGACCTCACAAGACCCAAACATAGTGAAAGTTTTGAAACATGAGGAGAATAAAACCTAAGATGACTTATCTACTTAATCTAACAGAAGTATATTGGCGTCTAACAGGAATGAAAATTAGACCAGAAGTAGATAAAGATCAGGCAGGAGCTGAATGCGCCAAAAAAAAAAAAAAAAAAAAAGTATATAAGTTGAAGGACCAGATTAGAAGGCAAGAAAAGTGGAAAATGCATAAATATAGTTGCAAGTATAGAAAACTACTGGAAGAACCTCATGTTGCTCAGGAATGAATGCAGGAATGGTTAAGGAAAGGTGAATTCAAACCAAGAGATGAAAGGTTAATATCAGTGGCCCAAGATATTTGGCTACATATATACTGGTTTACAAAGTCCATTGAACTTGTGGAAGAAACAGACAAATGCTGGTTGTGTAAAACCGAATTGGAAACAGTTGCACACCTCGTTGCTGTTCGTGCCATACTAATGGCAGTAGGACTGCATACTGAAAGGCATAATAACGTGGCAAGACTGTTGCACTGGGGATTGTGCAAACATTATGGTACTGAGGTGGCTGAAAAACACTGGAAACATGAGCCACAAAGCATCACAGAAAATGATGAAGTTTACATCACATGGCTCACCCATTACCAAGTGTTGAAAAGATAGATGCTATAAAACCGGACATAGCAGTCCATGAAAAGAAGACAAAAGTAGCATCGATTGCTGAAATTGCCACACCCAGTGACTACAGTGTCTTGCATATAAAGAGACACAAAGTCATAAAATATCAGGATCTGCAGACAGAAATAAAAGCAATGTGGAGGAAAGATATCCAGACGGTTGCAGTAGTACTAGGAACAATGGGTCTTATAAAAAAGAATCTACAATTGTATTTAGATACGTTACCAATACATGTAACCCTGAATTGCAGAAGGAGTTATTACTGGGCACACTGTGGGTGCTGTGAAGAGGACTTTTGGCTGACATCAAAGATTGAAATAATACTAATTTCATGAACTTTAATCGTAGTTTGAATTAGGAATGGGGTCAATTCCCATCACGGTATTAGCAATCCAAAAGATTTGGAGAGGATTTTATCCTCTGCAGGTCTCATGTTAAGGCCAGGCCTGGAGTTTAGATGTATTGAAGATCAGTTATGCATTTTCAATGAACTACTGTTAAATTTAGATGAGTTTTGCCTTCTAGTTTACATATATATATATATATATATATATATATATATATATATATATATATATATGTGTGTGTGTGTGTGTGTGTGTGTGTGTGTGTGTGTGTCTGTTTATGGATGGGTATATCTATATATCTAAAAAAGGAAATTCACTTCAAAAATAACACAGGGCATAGCTTCAGAACAATAAAGGCTGTCTTCCACAAATGTAAAGGTTGTCTTCCACAAATGTCTCGTGATGTTAAGTCCATTCCACTGGTATTCCAAAAAGTGAATCCAAATTATTGTAATAAACACTTTAATTAGAATAAGATAAAACAACAAAATAGCACAGATTAAGTGCTTTCATCTCTCCATGGAGACTTCAGAATCATCTAGTAACCATTCTAAAAACATTTTATATCTTTACATTCTCTATCATTGGTTGGCCATTTAATGCTTCAGTTATCCAATTATAGATTTATATAACCATGTTAATGTTTCATTTCAAACCTTCTAGCCTTTTGTTAACTTAATTGTAAAAACACATACATTTATAAGTTGCAAGGATATGCATAAATATTTCAAGATGTATATATCACCATCTACCTATTAAAAACATTTAAAACATATAATATATTATGTCAAAAGTTAGAATTTAGAGAAATGATATGGCAACTCAGGCTGGATGCATGTAGTGGGAAAGGCCTGAATGACCATATTTCTATTACCCAGCCTTGAAACTACTTTCAGAAGATCCCAAAAGACATAGGCTGGGATTCACTAATCCTCCGTGTAAGACTAACTAAGTCTTACACGGAAACTGCAGTGTAAGAGTATGATGTCAGCACGTCATGCATATGCATGAGGGCGCGCAGACTCATCTCCCAGGCTAACACGGAGCGTTTAGGAGTGCAGGGAGCATGTCAGACTGCCGAGCAGTCCAAATATCCACGCCCCTGCAAGTGCCTAAATCTGCAAATGTCAGCAGATATGAGCGAGTCCGCTCAAATGTATATACCCCCAACACTACACTCCCCCACATTCAAAACCCCTGTACAAATGAAATAAAAGTTAAAACATTTTTTTTATCATTCCCGAAGTAGCTGCCCGTGTTTGCGCGTGTGTGCGCGGGTGTGCCCATTGCTTAGCTACAGTAAGCAGTGTAGACATCGAAGAGGATAATAAACTACTAATATGCAAATTAATCTAAATTGCAATAGTGTAGTGGTAGAGCCTTCGCAGAAAGAGGAGGCATTCCCGGTTCGAGTCCCATCACTCCTCTTTCCATTTTCATTAGGAAATCTGTGCATAAAAATAATTCCTGACATTTACCTTTTAAATTCTATTAAAATGCATTTAAATGGCCTATGTAGTAGTGAACAATATTTTAAATATATATAAGAAGGTGAAAGTGTCATGCATATTAATGAATACATAAGTAACCTATGTTAAGCAATGTGAAGCACTGCTAAGCAACATTTACCAGTATTAAGCACATTTAAGAATAATTGCCCATAGCCAAGCACTGCTTTAACTAGCGCAATATAATTGCCCATAGCTAAGTGCTGCTTTAACTAGCGCAATATAATTGCCCATAGCTAAGCACTGCTTTAACTAGCGCAATATAATTGCCCATAGCTAAGCACACTTTAAATAGCGGAATGGCTTTGCGAGTAGCTGTGCACTGTGCCAACTAGTGCAATGTAGGGCAACATCAGGCAACGTAGAGCAACGTTGGGCAAAGTAGACCAAAGTCGGCTAAACATAGCCACAACTCCTAGCCGGTCAGGCCAGTATGAAAAGCAATGATAGGATTAGAATCCGGGATACTGTGCATCATAATCAAAGTACAGAACCACTAAGCCATGACAGCTTTTGCTGTTCATGCACCGTCAACATACATATACATATTAATGAAAGTTTACTCAGTGCTTAGCAGGTATGCACTCAGCTGAGAATTTTCCAAACTGGCCAATCACTAATAAGTGCAGGAAATGAGCCATATTTAAGCCCCATAGGCGGCAATAACCACCATAACTGGTTGTAGCTCACATCTGCAGACAGAATGGCTGGTGCTGTAGAGGGCTCTCATTTTCGAGCACAATGGTAGGGTATTGAGGAGTCAAAACTGATGGTTTGGCTCCTTGTCCATCATCATGATGCAAGACTTCTGCAGGGTCAGTTCCAAGGCACGGAGTACAAAGCGGAGGCATGGAACCATCTAGCACATGATCTCAACAGTGCCACAGGCATCCCTCGGACTGGGGAGCAGGTCAGACACCACCATGCAGACCTGAAGAGATGGAAGCAGGACCAACTGAACCAGTGGATACAGGAGGCCCATGGAAATGACAATGCCCCACTACTGAGTAGGTATCCATGGAATGGAGTATGTAAGAATAGCTATTGTAGTCTACATAATGGACAGGTAAGTCTCAATATCCCTTCATTTACTTAACAGCTGCAGGTATCTGTGCTGTGAATCAGCAAGCCTATGCAGATAGTCTGCTAAGGCTGTGCCACCAGGCAGGTTAGTAAATATTCTGCATGTGTGGTCATATAAAAGAAGTGAGAGAGCTTGAAAAAGAGTGTTGTAACCCATTAGTGTGGAATAACTTCTCTGCATGTACTGTCATAAAAAATAAGTGAGAGAGCATGAAAAGGTGTTGTAACCCATTAATAAAGGTATAAAAAGTGTGGAATAACTTCTCTGCATGTACTGTTATATAAAATAAGTGAGACAGCGTGAAAAGGTGTTGTAACCCACTAATAAAGGTATAAAAAGTATTGAATAAAAGACCTCTGCATGCACTGTTATATCAAATAATTGAGAGAGCCACTAGAAAAGTGTGTAATGTAATTAATAAAGGTATAATTCTTGAAGTGTGTCCGTGTCACTTTCTGCGATATGTTGTTGTACCCTTGTATAATAGAAATAGTACTGTTGTATTAAGTGCGGTCTACCCACACATGGGTAGGCCCATATAAAGTGGATGAAGGGAGTGCCAGTAGCTGTTAAGCATATATACAGTCCTCAACTGTCGGTTAATGGCCGGCATGTACAGGTTAATCTGGCACATGAGTAGCTTGTTAATGTGTTCCCCAGAAATGTCAGTATGCTGCTAAAAGTGTAGGGGGCTGTTAACATATACCTGATAATGTCATCTAAACACATCCAGATATGCAATTCCACACTTCAATGGGTATGTCTAATCTCATAACATTTGTTGGGACCCATGTCCTATTGTTATATAAATATCTGCATGAACTTCGATGCAGGTGCCCTGTTCACATACCACAATCTTGGTGGCCTGCTGCCACCAATCAATCCTGCATGCTGTTGGAATGTCCACTGTTGTTCTATATATGCTGTTGGCTATTACTAACCCATATTGTCATTAAATCCTCCTAAACATAGAACGTATGGGAAGGCCGGTCCCAGTGGACCCACCTGTCCCACCTCAGCTGGCGATGGCACCTGGCACCAGCAGTTCCGGTGCCCAGCCCGGGATCCCCTCCTTCGTTGGTCCTGTGCCACCTTTGGGTGGAAGCGCTGCAGGGGATGGGGCTCGTTCTCCCAGTTGAAGTGTGGGCGGAGGAGGGCCACCTATCACCCTCCGAATGGTCCGGGCTGTGGTGCGTAGGGAGATCCAGCGTTCAGTCGCTGATCCTCTATGCCAGCTTGAGGCAAGAGTGGCGCGACTCATGGGTGAGCCTGCCCCTCCTACGCAGCCCCCAGCACAGCCAACCTCCGGGCTGTGAAGGTGCAGTGGTGACTGCCCATGCGTGGGGATCTCAGTTCCACTGTTGCCATCTGTGCGCTCATGGGCTTGCGATTTCCAAACACCCTTCCCCGTCAATGGTGTTCACCTATCCCATGTGTCATACTTCACCCCTGTATGCGTCTTGTTTGTCTTGTCTGTTTACCTCCCCAACCTACCTCCCAAAATATACCTACTTCCCCTAACCCACATTCCACTCTCACCTGAAAAAAAAAAAGGGCAATCTGCTCCCACAAAAAATTACGCCCCATACATAGCTGCCCATTCTGCACACATGTCCGCTGGACACATAAACTGCAATTTAATTGGCAGTACAACATACTTTGTTGTCCTCACCCCTCTCTCAGGGGTGGAAGGTTTCAAAATTCCATTCAAATTACTAGTATATGCACAGCTGTTGCTGTTAAAGAAATGGGCAGCTATGGACCTTCCCTACACCCGTCCTGCACATCCCGAGCTGTTTTCCCTACTGTCTTTCCTTCTTTGTGCCCCTTTTTTCACCACTTTCCTATCTCCCCATTTTCTTTTCTTTCAAAGAAATGAGCGTGGGGGTTAGCGGGAGTAAGCACGTTTAAGCAGTAATTAGCGGGTTTGCACGAGTGTGCATGAGTGTGCGCTTGTGTGCGCTTAGCTAAGCTTGTTTGTGCTCAGCTAAGCATCGCGCAAACCCACGCAAACCCGCTTACAACTGCTTAAAAGTGCCTTAGTCACTGCCTTTGTTCTGCTCAGCAGCAAAATAAAATACCTCTGTCAGTCTCGAACTCAGGACCTTGTACACACAAGACTGCATGAAGTACCACTGTGCCATGCTAAACATACAACAAATTGGTGCAGAAATCAATATATCATGCATCAGAATGACTGAATGTAAAGGACAAATAGGAATGCCATAACACAAATCCTGTTCTGTGGATCTTTACCAGCAGTTCTTGTGGAATTGCATTACATGACTGTGAAAAGAGAACCAGCCATTTTAGCAGGAAATAATGTGACAGCAGCACTTTACAACCCCCACACAGTATTATAGCAGGACAAACACTAGCATATCTGATTAGGGCAGTGGCCATACTTCCCAACCGTGACTAGTTTTCAGGCATGTCCCTGATTCCGAGACAGGTTTTAGCTGTGTCCCTCTGAATCCCACTGAAAGCTACTGAAGTTAGGCAGAAAGGTGGTGAATTACACATAATGAATAATGATAAAAAGTAAGAGTTAGACACCACTTGTATTAATCCACATGCTCTGGTCCTCTCAAAGTCTCAACCTAATGTTTCTAATATTGTAAAGGTGTACCTCACTTCGACCTACTTTACCCTGAGTCTGTTCAAATATGTACCTGAGTGTTTGAGAGGCCTGGCAGAGGCAGAAACACACAGGCATATCAGCTATTCTGCTGTTACACACTGTGCAAATAGGTTTGGAAGGAGTTCCAGAAGCATACCCTTATGTAGGAGTACAACACTGAAATACAAAGGGATATAGCCATGTACTGGTAGCAACCAACTGTGAAAATGCCATTGTTCCAGTGCTGAAAAGACCAGTGTGGTGCACAAAGAATAACAGGCTAACCTCTTGCTACCATCTGGATAGGTCCACAGTTGGGAGCTACGCAGACAGACTACTTGTCTTGGTAAACTAACAGGTACACAGCAACCCTTTAAGTCCAGCAAGATAAAGTTCACACATTAATACATAATGATCTCTGTCCTACTGCACCCCTACCCAAATGTACAATAAACCTGTGTGTTCAGGGTCTACCAAGGATGTAGGTAGGCATACTCAGTACAGAAATTTGTACAGTTTTCCTGAGCAGCCTGTGCTAATGTCAACACTAAAAAGCACAAACTGTTCAAAAGTGAGTGAATAAATATTCACGGTATAGCAGTTCACAAACAGTTCATGTGCCAAATTAATACAGCTCAATAACTACTTTTGTATGGCAGGAAATTGTAGAAGTAGAAAAGAAACTACATACTCACACGTATCTTGTGTTAGCATATGTAGGGGTGAGTACAATTCTACACTGACAACTGTGTAGTGGAAGTGGCAACATTCAGGTCTGAGTACAACAATAATATCAGTGGCTACACCCCTAGCTTCAGATATAAGAACTATACCAACCTTCTGACTTACACAACAGTGTCCACAGCAAACAAGCATAAGCCCTACTCTGGAAAGCTGAAAGGGCTACGCCTACCTGACATAGCAATTTATAGCATTGGGTTGCTATGACAGTGAGTACTGCAATTACCACACAGCAGGCTGCATGCAATTACCAAATGGTGGCCACCAATTGGTGCAGAGGCCATCACATGCACATGTGCAGATACCTATAAAAGCAGGCTGTACCTGCTGGCCACACATGCAATCACCCCATTGCAGATGGTGAGAGAGAGAGAGATACACAGACACAGAGAAAGAGACAGAGAAAGAGTGAGAGAGACTCACACCTCCACCCACAGAAGTGGGAAAAAAATAATAATAAACTAATAAAAAAAAAATTAAAACATAAAAAAAAAATAACTACATTAAGCCAAAGATACTGCTAACTGAAAACTATGAAATCATACAAAGGAAAGGTATGTAACAGATATGTATTTAGTGGCATGTAGTAGATGTATTTGAAGACCACTCTACATACATTGAAACATCAATATGTGGCAGCAGTACGTATCTATGCACAGATGCCCTGCATAACTACTGCCATGGACAAATTGGTGTGTAGATGTGTGCAGTGTGACATAACTGTGATATATGTAGCTCAGCATTAAATGTCAAACATCTGAACCATGTTATCTGTGTTCTGCACAGTAGTGTGGACAATGGCTGTTTGGGGGAGTACAGCTTTATAACCATGGATGTGACAAAGTAACACATGCATGATAGTCATATAAACGTGTAGCTTAGCATTGAGAACTGCTGTACCAGGCTAGTATGCTAATCTAGCATTTGCAGCTACGTATACACCCTTTAATATTACTATGTGCTCACACGTGACACCTGTTCATGTTGCAGCAAGGCCCAACAGGTCAGCCGTGAGGTCCAGGGACTTACAACAGTGTGGACTTTGTGTGTGTATGGCACACACATATGGAGAGATATATCAGTGTCTGATATATTAGCATCTGTACATGTGGATTGGGCAAGGGACATACTGCAACTGTTTCTGAAGGGAGATCATATACATGTTGGTGAAGGTTATGCGCATATTTGTATGTAGGTAGTAGTGTGTGGCAAACAAGCCAGCATACATTGCTGGTATATGACATGTGGTGGTTAAACGCTGTGGGTGTGATTTGTTAGGTTTGCAGTGTTGCAGCCAGTGAGGCCTGCTAAAGCCACATGGGCTGAGAACACCTTCAATGCATTTTGCACAAGACTGTGCAATATCATTACATAACTGTATACCTCACATACTTCACATAATTTATATTCCCACCATGAAAGGTGGACTGTATATGTGCCTATATGTATATCTATATGTACACCAATGAATGTTTATATGTATATGTGTATATATACATATATATATATATATATATATATATATATATATATATATATATATATATATCTACATATATATATATATATATATATATATATATATATATATATATATATATATATATATGTAGAGAGAGAGAGGGAGAGACTGAGTAATATTTACTGTGACAGATGCCTGGTGACAAATACATGGCCTCAAGCTCAATGTCTGAAATTCATTGGCATCCCTTTTGCTAAATACTCTGTATCCATGAACTACCACATAGGTGGTAGTCGACTTAACATCGAAAGTGTGATAAGAGATCATGGGGCACAGGTGTACAGTAGTCTCCCCCTTGATAATCACAGTGCCACACTAGTCATGTAATCTGTCTACATGGCACACCTCATCACAAAAGCTGTGTCATCTAGGGAAAAAGAAGTCAGTGTTCCCCTCTACTCATCACTCACAAAACCCATTATAGAGTACAATGGCCCTTCTGGTATGTACCTCACAAGACATCTACAGCAACTGGAAAGGCCACAGACATACCTCACAAAGAGTAATACTGTCCTCAAACAGATGTCCTATGCAGACCATCTCACAAAACCACAGCTAGACTGTGTCACATACTGGCAACCCAGAGGTGACCTCTGCCTAACATACAAAGCTATGTCAAACCCAGAGCTGTTGGACATGCTCCACATAAACAGATCCCAATCCCTATGTGCTACACGCTCTGGGAACTAAACCTTGCCAACTCAATAAACAGAACATGCTGGAGGGATAGATTCCTATCTCAGAGACATCCCATACTCTGGAACAAACTACCTATCAATAGCAAACAAAGCCCCTCAGTAGCACTCGTCATGAATAGTCTTGATGATTGGATGGGAGATAGGAAATACACCCCGGGAATCACCTTTGTGGCTCTGCTTGACAGGGACACATGAAAGGAAATTACTTGGGTGTCAAAGGCCAGGGTACTATCAGGCTAGGCTTCTATAGGCCCTAGGGCCAATAGCCTATTACCTACCTATGAACCAATACACTCCCACATGTACTTGTTGCAATAATTGCTATGTGAGGTTGACTGAGAGTGATGGTGAATGTGTTGGCGAATGTGTCACAGTTGTGTATATGTGGGATAGCTTAATGGGAAACTGTTTCTGTCATGGTATTATGTGTCCTATCTCTGATCCCAGCAAAAGATGTGTATGCTATTACTAGCCAGAAAAAGCAGTATGGCATACGGTCTGACGTAGTCCCTTTGTGTTAACTGGGGTGTGCCATTGGAGGATAAAGCAGTACATGTTTGCTCATTGATTGTTACTGCTGATGAATCATACCCCTGTATGAACTCTAGTACTACTTGAAGCTGTAGGCCTAAACAGCACAGTATGGTGTATGTCCACATTGCTTGGAAACACCATTTTGTGTGTTCCCTGTAGTCTTCATAGATTACATACCTCAGGCATAAGGGTTTGTAAGTACTGACACACAGTACTGTATGGTACACATGTAAAGCTCATCTGGGTTGCCATACCTCTGTGTCCTGTATGTTTGTCTGATGTGTGTGTGGGTATGCCTGTAACATGCCCTCGGTCATATGTGTGTTACAGGATATAAGTGCTTATCTAGCAACATGTATAGACTAGTACAGCAGTATGCCACCTATAGTCATGAATGTGCACATATTTTAGGCAGAGGTTTTCCATCAACAACTAGTGAGGTATACTGGTAATATTGTAACTGGACTTTACAATTAGTGCAATGGATTACATATTTCTTTATGCATTAGCTTGATATATACCTCCTGTGGCTAGGTGGTGCATTGTGTCGCATACAGTGTGCCATGTACTGCTGCATAGTCTTACATAGTGGTTTCTCTTTGTTGCTGTGCAGAAAATGTTTTAATATATAGAGCGTGTCAGGCACTGTCAGGCAGTTGTGGGTTGGGCACTGATATGTGGTATTGAAAGTGTGTATCCTCTGACAGACAATAGTTTGCTATTGATGGCAGTTCAGTGATATCTGTATTGTAGAATGTTAAGTGTGCCACATGACTTACTCACACATATTGTTTTATTGTCTTCCAGGGACATATCCCACCATCGCAATCCAGCATATAGCCGTGCAGAGGATGAGATATTAACAAACTGTCTCATCCAACAGTAAACCCTGCTATTTTCAAGAACCAGCCAGGACTAGCATGAGCAGACTGCACTGTGGCAAGATGTTGTCCGTAGGATAAATGAAATAGGCATGCATAACTGGACTTATGAGCAGGTACGACATCACTGCAGTGATTTACTTAGACATGTCCGGCAGCGTGCGTCTGATGTCCGGAGGCAACAGCTTGCCACAGGTGGTGGTGTTGCCACCCAGCCCCTCCTCACCAGAGTGGAGGAGCTGCTCCTGAGCCTGGGGGCTCCCGGCCAACAACAACAACAGCACACATACATCATCAAGGAGGCTGGAGCCCCCCAGCAAGTTCACATGGAGCGTGCAGGTGAGATGCAATATCTGTAGACTACTGTTACCTCTATTGTTAGATCATGCATATGTGAGATGTGTACTGTGTAGTTAGAAGATGTGGAGCATGGTGTTGTTTAAGACTGATAATTTGGAACATGATGTGTAGGCCTGTGACTGTCAACCATTGTGCTACTGTAAGATTGCAAACCCACAGTAGCAATGCCACAGTTGTTGCCACTGACAAACTGTTTCATATCCTTGTAGGTCCCTCTGGTGTGACAGCAAGGCAGCAGACCTATGCTGGTGAGTGTGTTCTACATTCAATATTGCTAACAAAATGTGCATGTCATAGGTGAGGTGTAGGCTATGTACACATGTAACACACCTACGCATAATGCATGCTGTGCATGTTTCCTGTGAGACTATGCACATCTCAGTAATGTGAGTGGCTGCCTCAAACACATACAATACACTGAGCATCCCAAACAATTGGGCTACACTATAGTGGATATTGGATAAGCAGTTGATACACATGCACATGACATACACAACTCCGTCATACGCAGTACATGTTAATATGCTACACATGGTGTACTCAGATACACGCTGTAAGGTACCAAATGTCATCCACACACCACACATAATATACCTGAGGGGTAGAGCCCTATCATGGGGCAGTGCGAAACTCCCCAACACACAACACATTCATGTTAGGCAATGCTTCCTATTGGGCACCTTACAAACCCATGTAACAGCTGGCTGTGAAATGGTGAATGTAGCCATGGTACTGCGGTTCAGGTACAGCATGATAGGTGCCAGTCTGGCACACATAAGTAGCCTTGAGTGACCACATGATGCTGCATGATGATGGCTCATGGTACAACATGCCATCCAGTTACAGTAACCCCAGTACTACACATAGCATTCATTGCTATACACCTAAATGTTGTGTCTGTGCAAACATATGCACCTATACACAATATGCATAGCAATCACCATTTGCACAAAGTGACACATATATGTCTTGTAATGCTATTGAGAGTATAGGTCACATGACACACATTGTGTATGTGTAATGCTTAATGTTGCAGTTGTGTTGTAGCATGCCATGTCATGGCTGGCACTGGCATGTCCACAATATGTTCTACACTCACCATAACTACTGTACAATGGCTATGTTGACAATGGTATTCCATCAGGTATACATGCACCACTCATCCTGTGTGTATACATAGCATGCATGTGCTAAACCTGTGTCCACAATTATCTGCTAAAGACACAGATGCTCTAATCAGAAATGGATATCTATGTGACACACTGATACACATTCAGCCATGGTATGTATACCTGTGAGTGATGGTGCACAGGACATTGCAGAGCTTTTAATACTTGCACAGCAATGTTGTGTCCATGTACACATTGCATTCTAGGGTGAGGCCAATCACTGAACAAAACACACATGCATCAAAGCCATGTATACTGTTATTAGCAAGGGCTGTCTACACTCACACTGCATGCTGTTGAGCAACACACATCCTGCATGCTGTCACATTTGATATAAATGTTTGGCTGGTGATACTGTACCCCACCATCACACGCTATTGAGTATGTTCTGGATTGCTGGTGGTGGTGTGTGTGTGTGTGTGTGTGTGTGTGTGTGTGTGTGTGTGTGTGTGTGTGTGTGTGTGTGTCTGTTGTAGTGAAGAGTGTATTTGTGTGCATGTGTTCATGTGTTCATGTGTGCATGTGTTTATGTGTGCATGTGTGCATGTGTGCAGGCATCATGTACAGGTCATAAAGTGTGTTTCCTGTCTCCCTCTCACAGGTGCTGATTATGGGCTGGTTCACTGCAGCAGGGAAACTGATGTCACTGAGCATGATAGTGATAATGATAATAGGTGTGTTGAGGCACAGGCGTGTTTGCCAGGGTCTGTCATTGGGCCAACAATCGAAAATACACAAGTGTCCACCCCATCCATGCACACAGTCATACTGCCAATACATCCATCACCAATGCCCTTAGCTGAGGGACAGCGTACAGCCGTCATTGGCTAGGACAATGTGGTATCTGTGACACATGCATCGCAACACAGCAGCAATACCCAGATGTCTGGAAGTGTACCATATAGGCAGATGTCCAGGGGTTCTCATCGGAGCACTGCTGCTCATCATGCCACTGGCAGATGTGCCACAGTTCTTACAACCTCACGCATGTTCCAGGCTGTCATGGAGGTACAGGCATGTATGGAACGGTACACCAGACAGGGACTAAGGGCACAGATGGCACATAACACCGCTTTAAATGACAGTGTCCATGACCTAGCAGGTGCCATCTGTAATTACACTGAGGTCATGGATAGACGTTGGGGTGAAACATTAGATGTCCTCTGCAATGTCATGTCCATGTGTCAGGACAGAGCGGGATGGGTGAGACGTCGATGTGGACATATACCAGCAACATCAGCAGCTGACAGTCACCGCAGATGTCCCTCAAGTCACAGCCGCTCCCGTAGTCCCAGTACCAGCCCCAGCAATGTTGGGGGTGGGCTGTCCTTAGACCGTCCTGGAAGACCACGTGCACGTGGTTCTGGACAGTCCCAGCAGGGACCTGGGTCCAGTGTACATCCATCTACCTCTGGGGATAGTACCCAGTCAGGCTTAGTACCTGATAGTGTCAGTAGCACCCCTGCCAGGCACAGGTACTGTATCCGTGGCCAGAGACAGTGATCTGTAAAGCCTGGCAGGTACAGTCTGTGGCTGTCCCACAAATACCCGTATATGGCAGCCACATGGTTGAACTGTGTGCATGCAGACACACACATACATAAACAAGACACCTAGGTCTACCACATACATGCACACATTACATGAACATTGGCCCATAGCAGTACTCTTGGCCCTCACACACACACACACACACACACACACACACACACACACACACACACACACACACACACACACATACATGTCGATTGTGTGGCTCACTGTAGGCCTCTGGCAAACCAACAACACACCCTGTGCATATGATGAATCCTGTGCCACCTCCTGTCATCTGTAACATCGATGCAGGAACAGGCTACCATGGTGCTGATGCACAGGGTGACTTTATAGCAGTATAGCAATGTTAGCATGTTGTCAGCAGTAGAGTGTAATGATATGCTTGAAGGTGTAGCTGAGCAGGCATGATGCATGTAAGCTATGATTGTCAAGGTAGTAATGTTTACACCAGGGTTAGTTCCAATAATGTATTGTCCGCCCACATGCCACTTGGCTGATGTGTGTAGTATTGGCAGCATGTGTTATAGAGTGGACAGTATGTGTGGGATGTGTGTGGCACAGATTTGCAGGTGTACATTTGTGACCATGGTGGAGGTGCACTGTCTGCATGTACGTGCATAGTGGACACATCGGCTGGGTGACATGCCCTTTATTACACAGTAACACTCCATAGTCTCGATTGGTGGCCAGTATGCATTGTGCTACACACATTTCAGAACTTGACTACACATGTGTGTATGACATGGTTTGACACTGTGCTGTGGGTGATACTGTTACTATCTGTCATTGTTTTGCATTCTGGTAGTATACACAACTTCAACAGCCTGACCATAACCAATTGTTAGATGATGTCTTGACAACTGACACACAGATGTAGGACACACAGTAACATTTGGACACTTCAGGTACTATACTATGCCAGAAACCAGTGGTATTCACCTGCACCCATTACTGAGACCACTCCTGTTTGGCATATAGCTCTCTTAGGTACAAGCAATCACAGTAGGGATATGTCCGTCCACATGTGGTAATGCATACTGTGGCCTATTATGCATTCTCCAGATGACACACACATCCTCCACAAGGGTATCACACAGACAGATCCCTGTTGTCAAACCCATGCTGTAAATCTATAAGCCAAACAAAGCATAGTCATCCACCTTTACGGAACATAGCATCCCCACAGTACCAAATAGGTAGTAGCCACCACCATGAAGAACAGGTACCGATGTGTACATGCAACCAAGTGGTACGTCATCTGTTCTTTGATAATCACATTTCCAAAGGTATGTTTGAATCCCTCGGTGGATCACATAAGCAGTTAGGGTTCTGCATGCATATCCACAAAGGTTGTTGTACACCTATAATGAATAGCCATCATTGATAGACCCTGCTGCGTTTGAACAGGTCTGACGTATACCTCGGCCATAAACCCTCACTCACACAATTCTATAGAAACCGTAATGAGTGTGTGTGACACAGTTGACCTAGGCCAGGGATCACTGCAGTGGCTGGCCTTGTCACAAGCATACAGATGTGACCTAAGATCTGGAAAGCAGCAGCACACTCTTGAAAAGATGTCAGATGTGTTCTTGGAGAAAGCAGGGTTCCCACATATGCAATAATTGAGGTCACATGTACGTATATGTATTTGCCACACAGCTAACTCACATGTGCAATGCACATACTGGTGTCATACTGATATGTCATACAATAGTAAAAGCAAAACCCACAACCCATTGACCAACAGTATCACACACACTCACCAAGTGCAGGATTTAAACCACAACCTTAGTACTTCATGATACTAGAGGAGTATGTATTAACACGATGCACTATACACATTACTGAGAGTTCTCTTTTCCACAGGTATATTTGTAGGATGGTGACATCATCAGACCTGATAACAATTAGTATACCACTTTTAAGGTGTTTGAGTACTCTCCAAAAATGTTGCCCTCTTCAAGGAGATCGCACACAAACAGACACACACTCTTATCAAGTGCAGGATTCAAACCCCTACCTAACTGCTTTATGTTATTACAGGAGTATGCATTTACACAACACGCTATACACATTACTGTGAGTTCAATTTTCCACAGGTATGTTTGTAGGATGATGACATCATCAGACTTGAGAAAGATGAGTATACCACTTTTAAGGTGTTTGAATACTCTCCAAAAATGTTGCTTCGCTCCAAGGAGATCACACACAAACAGACACTCACCAAGCGCAGGATTTAAACCACTACCTAACTACTTCATGATATGAGAGGAGAATGTATTAACACAATACACTATACACATTACTAAGAGTTCTCTTTTCCACAGGTATATTTGTAGGATGGTGACATCATCAGACCTAACAACAATTAGTATACCACTTTTAAGGTGTTTGAGTACTCTCCAAAAAGGGTGTTCTTCTCCAAGGAGAGCACACACATTTGTCAAGTGCAGGATTCAAACCCCTATCTAACTGTTTTATATTATTACAGAAGCACGCATTTACATGACACACTATACACATTACTGTGAGTTCTCTTTTCCACAGGTATATTTTTAGGATGGTGACATCATCAGACCTGACAAAGATTAGCATACCACTTTTAAGGTGTTTGAGTACTCTCCAAAAAGGTTGTTCTTCTCCTATGAAATCACACACAAACAGACACACACTTATCAAGTGCAGGATTCAAACCACTACCTAACTGCTTTATTTTACTACAGGAGTATATATTTACATGACACGCTGTACACATTACTGTGAGCTTTATTTTCCACAGGTATATTTGTAGGATGGTGACATCATCAGACCTGACAAACATTAGTATACCACTTTTAAGGTGTTTGAGTACTATCCAAAAAGGTTGTTTCTCTCCAAGGAGATCACACCCAAACAGAGACACACACACACTTGTCAAGTGCTGGATTCAAACCCCTACCTAACTGCTTTATGTTATTAAAGAAGTACACATTACTGTAAATTAAATTTTCCACAGGTATATTTGTAGGATGATGACATCATCAGACTTGAGAAAGATGAGTATACCACTTTTCAGGTGTTGTAGTTGTTCCAAAAAGGTTGCTCTTCCACTAGGAGATACACACACACACAGTTGCCAAATGGAGGATTTCAACCCCTATCTAACTATCTCATGATAGCAGAGCAATATGCATTTACACGACGCGCTATACACATTAGTAGGGGTTTGTCTTTCCACAGGTATATTTGTAGGATGGTGACATCATCAGACTTGACAAAGATGAGTATACCACTTTTAAGGTGTTGTCTCCAAAAAGGTTGCTCATCTACAAGGAGATACACACACACAAACAGTTGTCAAGTGCAGAATTCAAACCTCTACCTAATGATACTAGAGCAGTACACATTTTCATAACGCGCTATACACCTTACTGGAGCTTGCTTTTCCACAGGTATATTTGTAGGATGGTGACATCATCAGAATAGACAAAATGGGTTACATTAGGTGACATTAGGTGGGCTACATAGAAGGCATTTGTAGACACTTTGGCAATGTGATTATCAAAGGAGAGTTTACTGTCTACCTGGGTCCCCAGGGCCATAATTACATTCTCCATACATACTGGATTCCCACCTATGTGGTAATTTGTGTGCACTTTGTTTTATCCAAAGGGGATGACTATGCATTTTTTGGCATTCTGCTTGACGGCATTGTTTTGACAACAGGTATCTGTCTCTGTAAAACCCTTCTGCAGGATGTCTGTGTTAGCCATGGAGTTGATTATGGACCACAGTTATCAGTCATCTGCAAACTTGTTCAGCCATACTCCTCTCATGCTTGCCTGTACCTCTGAGCAGTATCCACTGAAAAAGCAGGGTCCCAGGACCAATACCTGTGGGATGCCATTTGTGACTGGTTTAGAGTTGGACATGGCACCCGCAACTCTGAACATGTGTGTTTGATCTGTGAGCCAGTTGGACACCCATCCTGTGACATAGCTGTTAACGTTCAGGCTGATAAGCTTGTCCATGATGCCAGAGTGGGGAATAGTGTTGAAAGGCCTTAGGGAGGTCCTGGTGGGCTGTGTGGACTACATTCACCTCCATCTATGTCCTTGGTAACTGTTTCAAATAAGTCAACTAGGTTTAGGAGCCAGGATCTACCTTTAACAATGGCAAGTTGGGTAGAGTCCAGTGTCTGGGGGTCCCCAATGTCTCTGTTTGTGGGTTCCATGATTATTTGCTCCATAGCTTTGCAGACCAGGCTGAGTAGGCCTATAGGGCAATGGTTTCCTGGTTCTGTTGTGGCACCCCCTTTGTGGAGCTGGATGACTGTTGCTGTATGCCATTCTCTGGGTACATAGCCTGTGGTAAGGTTGAGTCTGGACAGTAAATGTAGGTGAGGGTGTAGTTCCTTTTGGGGCTGGTGTAAGTCGCAGCCTGCAACACCATCCAGTCCCATTGATGCTTTGTTCTTAGCTTTGGAGAGGGCTGTTTTGACCTGTATGTCCATGAAGTCTGGTGCTCTGCATTCTTCTGGGATGGACACAGACCCTTTTGGGGGTGATGGGGGGGGGGAGTTTGCACTGAACTTGTCCCCCAGGATGTGGGCAATGTAAGTTGGTTCAGTGTATCTTTTTCCATTTTGCAGTAGCTGACAGCATATTTGAGAGTTGCCACCTAAATGTTTGGTATAGCTAACAAAGGCTTTGTGGTTGTTATTCTTACATTCCTTGGCAATTTGTCTTTAGAAACTGGCCTTGGATTATTTTATGAGCGATCATTGTTTCTTTCTAATGATGAGCAGTGATGCCTTTCCTTTTGTGAAGTTTGTCTATCATGTGTCTGTTCCCTCCTTCTGTTGTCTAGCTTATTTATGTGCAACAACCACCAGATTGGTTACCTATTTTTGGAGGAGTGCATCTTGGTTTCATTTGGCATGTCTCGATCCATGCATCCCTGTAGATGCGCATAGAATGCACTTGTAAATGATTCTGCAGATTGTATAGCATTATCCTATAGCAAGGGTGCTTTTGAACTTTCCACTTTGGTCTTGAGAAGAGTGTTGTTTGCTTTAGAAACTTTCTTCACAGTGGTTTCCTTGACTGTGGGGGGGGGGGGGTGTGATGTGGATGTCCAGTGTGATTACTTTATGAGCTGATATTACCAGCGAGGGGTTTATCTCTGTTGTGGAACACTGGTACCCCATATTGGTGATGATCAGGTCCAGTATGTTGTCACCTCTAGTGGGTGTGGTGGCCAGCTGTTCCAGAGCATTTGAGTTTTTAAACTCTAGGAAGCATTGGGCAGAGGACGTTGTACACGAGTGATTCTCACAGTCAGTGTTTTGGTAGTTGTAATCTCCTCATATAATGGAGTTTGGTAGGACCTTTATATTTTCCACTGTTCTCAGGAATACTGTGTGAGGTTCCTGAGACAAGGTAGGTGATCTGTAGCAGGCTGCAATCTGATAAGCAGCTTTGCCCAATGTTAGTTGCACTTGCATGGTCTCCAAGGCCTCATGCTGTGCCACTAACCTGAAGGTGTGGGTATCCATAAGGTAAATGGATACACCACTTCCTTTTGTATTTCACTCTGAGTTTTGGGGCCGAAGATCAGAGGGATTGTGAGTGTTTTACGTGGAGCATGTCCAACAGATCTGTTGCTTGACATAGCTTTGTATGTTAGGCAGAGATCACCTCTGAGTAGGTGATATGTGAGAGAGCTGGAGCATTTTGAGACGGTCTGTGTATGGCATGTATTTCAGGCCACTAATGCTATTTGTGAGGTATTTCTGCAGGCTTTCCAGTTGTTGTAGATGTCTTGTGAGGTACATAGCAAAAGGGGCGTTGTACTCTATTATGGATCTAGTGAGTGATGAGTAGAGGGGAACAATGTCCTCATCTATTCTACATGATACACCTTTTGTGATGAGGTGTGTCATGTAGAAAGATTTCATGACTACTGCGAGGATGTCATTATCACAGGTGTGTCCCACTGTCCACCTGTGACTCAAGGTCTCTTATTACACTTTCAGTGTTAAGTATACTACCACCTATGTTGTAGTTCATGGCTACAGAGTTTTTACCAAAGGGGATAACAATGCACATTTTGGCATTGAGCTTGAGGCCATGGCTTTGACAACAGGCATCTGTCTCAGTGAGGCCCTTTTGTAGGATGTCCACATCTTCAGTAGTTTCGATTATGGCTCCTAGTTTGCAGTCATCTGGAAACTTCATTAGCCACAGACCTTCCTTGTTAAAGTTTACTTCAGGGAAGTAGATACCAGACAGGACAGGACCCAGGACTGAACCCTGTGGTACTTCACTTGTCTCTGGTCCAAAGTCGTACTTGGTGTCTGCTACTCTCACAGTGTGTGTTCTGTCAGTTAGCCAGTTGGCAACACATCTTGTGACATAGCGATTTATACCTAGTTTAGTGGGTTTATCTATAATTCCAGAGTGGTGGATGGTGTTGAAAGCCGTGGCAAGATCTACACAGGCTGTGTGAACCACCTTACCCTTGTCTACGGTTCTGGTGACTGCTTCAATGACGTCTATCAGGTTTAGGAGACATGATCTGCCTTTTACAAACCCAACATGGTTGTGGTCCAGAGTTTGGAGATTACCAATGTATTTTTTTATAATTTATATGATGATACATTCCATGGCCTTGCAGAGCAGGCTCATCAGGCTAATGGGGTGCTAGTTCCTGGGGTCCATGGTGGCTCCCCCCTTGTGTAGTGGGATAACTGTCGCTGTGCACCATTCAGCAGGCACAAAGCCTGAGGTGAGGCTATAACTTAACATGGTACATAGGTGTGGTGCCTGTTCGTTCTGTAGTTAGTGTAGAACACAGCCTGGGATGTTACCATAATAGTTCTTATGGTCTGTTGTGCAGCAGCACTTGTGGAGTGTGGCAAATTTTGCTGTAATGCACTCAACAGTTTCATATCCTGTACAGAGGGTGAGTCTCAACAGACTGTTCAGGTGCAGGGTCTGTTTGTTTTGGAGTTCACATATGACACAGCTAGGGATACCATGTCATCCCATAGACGCCGTGTTTTTAGGTTTGGAAAGTGCTGTTTAACCATTGTATATGTGATTTCTGGGTTTTCACAATCTCCAGGTATGGTAATGGGCCCTTTTGTCAGTGAGAGGGGGGTATATATGTATGAACCTGTCTGACAAGATGGTGCAGTGTCAGTCATGTACATGTATTCCTTTACAGTTTGCACTGACTCGGAACATATATGTGTTTACATTGATATATATGACATTGCAAAAGAAAGCTTCATGGTTCTCTATGGTCTCTTTGACAATATTTTTTCAAGAACATGGATTGGATAATGCTAGGAGTGCTCATTGTTTATTGATGATACTGATCAGAGATTTATTGATCTTCTTTGAATTTCCACTTTCTTTGAACAACTTAAGTGCTTGTAGTACATAGTTTGATTATGACAGGAGTCCAATATATTATGTGGGTCTGTTTTCATACAACTGTGTGCGCAAGGCAGGATTGGTGAATAGTGACATGTTTCTGGGGTATGAACTGCAACTGCCAGATATGTGTGACCCACTGCTGTACTCAGACATGGCCTAAGTGTGTGAGCATGCCCAGTATGACCTTTCAGTATGTTGTTGACTGACATTTGCTTCATTTATTTAAGTGTGTGAGCATGCCCAGTATGACCTTTCAGTATGTTGTTGACTGACATTTGCTTCATTTATTTAAGTGTGTCAGCATGCCCAGTATGACCTTTCAGTATGTTGCTGACTGAAATTTGCTATATTTGTTGAAGTGTGTGAGCATGCCCAGTATGGACATATATACTATATGTGTGTGAAAAATCAAGTTGGTTTTTACTTCAGGGCTCACCTTTGTGTTGTACATCAACAGGAAGCATGCTGTGCCTGCAGGGCTTCCATGAGTCGCTTTGCATAGACTTACTAACATTTCTACATACAGGGGGGACGGACAGCTATTATTTGTACATTTCTACCCAGGGGGCACACCTGATGGTTACTGTGGGTGACACTTATACACATTTGCTAGGCCTGGACTGCTATGTCAGGTACTCCATTTCAGTCTGTACTGTTGCCTATCGTACTGGCCTGAGACATACTACTGTACTACAGAACGTAGCTTCCCATTTCACATATCTTACTTTGTGACTTCATAGCCTACCCAACCCACATCACACTGCCTGGCCTGCTGTTATCTGTCTGCATAGGCCTGGGGGGAAGTTCAGAGGGCATGTTACAGCATTTGTTTGTGTTTGTGTTAGTCTACAATTGCCCTGCTGTGTCTGTGCCAGTGAAATGCTGTCATGGCTTAGTGGTTCAGTACTGTGACTATAGTGAATAGTATCCTGGGTTTGAGCCCTGTCACTGCTTTTTATTTTCCTGCTAAGCAGACCTGACTGGTTAAGGAACAGTACAGCAGGTGTGAGCATGTTTACCCGGCTTTGCTCGACTTTGCCCAACATTGCCCAACATTGCCCAACGTTACCCAAAGTTGTGCTGGTTTGCACGGCGCGCAGCTCCGCGCAATTGTGCTTAAATATGCTTAAATATGCTAAATAGTGGTAAAATGTGAATAATACTGCTTTATATTGCTTAAAATAGGGCAATCATGCCTCAGGTGGTGCTGCAGGGCTGCCTATGTTGGATGCACATAATACACTCCCTATACATGTTTGAAACAGGTAGTGTCAAGTTAGGCATTCCTTTTATTGTATGTGCGAGTCAGAGAGAGGTATCATTTCCAGGGTTCCTACTGAGTCAGTGTATGTGCTATGTGTTGCCTCTTTGCCAAGGCCAGGGCATACTGGGCATGCCTCCTTGTGCCTACTGGGGCAGGCTCAGGTTGTTCCTCCTCTGAGTCAGGCTGTGCCTGTGCAGGCCTTGGCAATGGTGGGGGGCTGTTTGGCCCTGCCCCATGCTGTTTCTGCTGCAGCTGTTTTCGCAGGATCATATTGTGTAGCATGGCACATACCATGACAATTTGGGTACATGTAGTTGGTGAGTACTGCAAGGCTCCACCAGATGTGTCCAGGCACCAGAACCATGACTTGAGCATCCCAAACATACGCTCAATAATGTTTCTTGTTTGTGCATGTGCCTCATTATGGAGTTCTTATTCGGGTGTGTGTGCATTTCTGATGGGTGTCATCAGCCACGGCTCCAGTGCGTATCCAGCATCCCCCACTAGGTGACCATCAGGGATGTCCCCATTGGCAAATGTCTGGTACAGCTGCGTCAGATGCCAGATATGGGCGTTGTGGTAGCTTCCAGGGCAGCCAGCACACACATTCAGTATTATGCCCTGGGCATCACACATGACCTGGCAGTTGATGGAGTGAATACCCGTGCTTTGATGTGTATGTGCGTGCAGTCAATTGCACCCAGTTCCTCAGGGTATTCCGCTATTTGCTGGAAGAGATGCATATTGCTGGCCAATACCTCATGGGAATTGGGGAAATATACATGATCACCGACATGTGCTACCATGGCATTCAGGAACTGGTGCAGTACCCTGGATGCTGATGCCTGTGAAATCCCCATCATATCACCAGTTGGTCTCTGGAAGGTACCTGTTGCTAGTATTCTTAGGTCAACACATACCTTTGTTTCCACTGGGATGGGTTCCCCTCTGTTGGTTCTGTGTGTGAGGCGTGGCCTGCACAGCTCAACAATTTGCTGCAGGAGCTCTCTGTCCACTCTATAGCGCTCCACTATCTCCAGCTCATGTAGCCCCTGGTAGGTTACCCTGGGTCTGTACACTCTTCTCTATCTCCTCACTGTGGGTTGCTCAGCAGCATTCACAATGTCACCACCCTCAGCATCTTGCACATGTTGCCTTATAACAGCAATGGCAGCCCCAAACATTTTTATGTCTCAGTTTAAGCTTTTTAAGTTTTAACTTCTCTTTGTACACTGCAGTGTTGCAGTGTTTCTGAGAAAAACATGGGGGAATGTTGTTTGCAGAGTTTTAAGTGCTGGGCTGGGCTGGGCTGGGCTAGGGTACTGCCTGTGTAATTGGCTGATTCTGATTGATTTCACCTGGCAGCTCTGCTAGTTCTCCTTGGTTAACTTCCTACTACTTCTTTTCCTTCCTTTTTCCTTTCTGTTTCCACAGGGGGCAGCGCCACCCAAACAAGCGCAAACATGCGCACACAAGCGCATACGCGAGCACATGCATGCACACAGGCTTACACAGGCTTAGACAGGTGCACATCCGCACACACAGGCTTACACCGCCTTACACCAGCTTACACGGGTGCACACACATGCACACAGGCTTACACGGGTTTACAGGCACGCACACGCGCGCACACAGTGTAAGCATATTTGCAAGAAACTTTGGTTGTAGCCACAGCGTACGCCTTCGGTTTCTGGGTTTCAGATCTGACAACTGTAAACACGCCTCTTCCAGTCCTGAGTAACTCACAGTAAACACATGCCACTCTGCTCCAATAAGCTTACAGTCTTTGATACATACCCCCCTCATGATGTCACCTATCTTCTACTCTGTTACTCCCCTAATCCTACTCTTACACTCTAGGGACATGGTTCACATAGCAGGGAAAACTGGGATTCACTATCCTTATACTCATTTACATAGGATTGCCTACTAATGCTGGGTTACATCTCTCACACTGAGCTTCCCCCCTTAGCAACCATTACTCAGTAGCCATGTTGTCTTCAGCCTGCCATTCACTTGCATGGCAGATGGATATTTTTAATAAAATGCCTATTTTTGGCTTTTATTTAATTTCTTTCTGATTTTTAAAGCACCGCACATTTGCTTGGCGCTGCACTACGCTTAAACATCGGAGATCGGGGGTGAAAAAAAATGATTTTTTATTATTTTGCAACACATATAAATGCCAATGGCCTTATATTTGGCCATTGGCATGCTTCCTCAACTGGATGCATCCTTTATTTGGAGCTGTCATGGCTCCGTTTTGCTATTTGCAGAACGGTACTCAGTTGCCAACCAAGTACATTTCTGTAAGTAACACTACTCTTACTCAGACAGGTTAGTGTTTCCTGGATCACAAATTTACCTCATTTGCATAGCTTTCAGCAGCAAATGAGGTAATTTGCATAAACTAACCCTGTCCGTGCAAGAGTCGTGTTAGGAGCTCTCTTGCATGCCCCTGCCGGCTGTTCCTGGATCGCTCAGCAGACATGTTGGCTGCATGGAGTCTTACTCTACTCTTAGACTCCGTGCAAGCCTTCATAAATCCGACCCATAATATAAAAAGTAAATAAGATAAATTAATAAAACAACATGAAAGTTTTAGGGCTTTATTAAGAACATTTAGCCCTATAGATGTATATACATATATATTTTTTATATAGCTCCTGACACAAAAACATATCCCAAAAAGTTATTTTTATTTTTATTTTATTTTCATTATGCCCTTTTGACAGAATATATTATATGTTTTAAATGTTATTAATAGGTAGATGGTGATATATACATCTTGAAATATTTATGCATATTCTTGCAACTTATAAATGTATGTATTTTTACAATGAAGTTAACAAAAGGCTAGAAGGTTTGAAATGAAACATTAACATGGTTATATAAATCTATAATTAGATAATTGAAGCATTAAATGGCCAACCAATGATAGAGAATGTAAAAATATAAAATGATTTTAGAATGGTTACTAGATGATTCTGAAGTCTCCGTGGAGAGATGAAAGCGCTTAATCCATGCTATTTTGTTGTTTTATCTTATTCTAATTAAAGTGTTTATTACAATAATTTGGATTCACTTTTTGGAATACCAGTGGAACGGACTTAACATCATGAGACATTTGTGGAAGACAACCTTTACATTTGTGGAAGACAGCCTTTATTGTTCTGGAACTATGCCCTGTATTATTTTTGAGGTGAATTTCCTTTTTTGGTTATTGGTTCCTTTTTTGGCGTTTGTTCTGGTTAGGAGGAGTACCCGACAAAATGAACAATAGTACCCTGTTGAATGAACTCATTACAGTAATATAGAATCACTCGCAAAACGATAATCTACTTCCTGATTCAGGAGCAGAATTGCCATGCGCGCAAAGTAGCCCGAGGGTAACGGTTGAGGCCAAGATGACGTCAGACACCAGAAATTAACCTAACCGTGCTATGAGGAGAGGAGAGAAGGTCCAGGAAAATGTGGCAACTATAGGAAACGAGGCTAGTGGTAGGCAGACTGGGAGAACCGGGAATGAACAAAACGAGGCACATAGGAACAACCACTATGCGAACTTGGATTTTAAATTATGGTTGGACAGTTCGTTTAGTAAAGCTGATAAATGGGAAGGGAGAGATCAGCTTGAAAATACAACATACAAAGACAAATGTAAGACATTTAAAACACGTTTGACTAGGTATAAAACCCTAGCAGTTGATAATTGGTACTTCAACAATTGTTTAAATGACAAAATTGTACCTAAGGGACTTAGGATCAATAAGTTCCCAAATAATACTGTTGTTGACATGGAATTTTTTAAAATAATTAGTGATATTTTAAATGAATGTGGATTGGCCATTTTGAAAGCTATGATTAAAAACAATAAAAATGTGATGGAACAATGTAAAAATGAGATAGAAATACTATAAAAATGGGTACAAACACAATTATAAGAGAGAGGAAAACCAAAATGGGGAGAACCCTTTAGGGGGAGAAGGACCAAGAAGGTCCGAGAGGATACGGAACTGAGCCCAACAACCGTCCTATGCCCAAGTGACGGGCAACTACAGCACTCATCGATATGGGAGGAATGGTTACAGATGACAGATACAGGGACAAATTATGAGAAAACAATGGACAGTGATTCCAATGAACTTGGAGTTAATTTAGAAAATAATAAAGTTACAGTTTATTCATTTAATAATTTCAACATTTTTAATTATACAGATACAAGAATTAATGAGAATTATTTTAAATTATTTACAAAGGGGTTTACATTTGTTCCTGCAAGAAAACCAAGTATTGAGAGTATTATACTTGATGTCAAGATTTTTACTAGAAAATTAAACCTTGTACACAATTTAAAGATGAGCCTACGAATAAAAGGGGGAATATGTTAAAAAAGAGGAGTACCTACAACCCCCCCTACACCATGACATACAACATTTTGAAAGTTGTGTTGTTAGTATGCTAAGAAAAGAATATAAAAAAGAAAAGAAATTACAGGCGAATTTGACAGTAGAAGAAGGTAAACTACTTAAAGAATTGAGTGAAAACGAAACAATTTGTGTAATGAAAC